>NW_006285318.1:347044-352778 GCF_000327345.1 Myotis davidii
TCTCGATTGAACTTCTCCAGCTCCTGGGCCAGAGTAGCAGCTCTCTTGCTGGCTTCTTCTTTCAACCGGTGGTATTTCTTCACCTGTGTTAGAGACAGGGAAGGAGGACACAGAGGACCGGTCAGTCCATGGCAGCCCAGCAATCTCCCCATCCTCCCCCTCAGCCCTCCCAGAGCTTACCTGGTTCTCCTCCAGGGTCAAGTCTCTGCCCTGACTCTGACTCTCCTCTTCCATCCGTTCCTCAAACTCCTGCCGGGCTTTTTCCACCGAGAGCATCTCCTTTTCCAGCTCATCCATGTCACCTTTGCGCTTCTTGTAATGCTTCTGAGCATTCTGTAGGGACTTCTTGGCTGCTTCCAGCTTCTTGATTTTGTGGGAGGTATTCTCCTTGGCTTTGATGTATTGAGGCCGCTTCTGGTTCAATTCTGAATCCTTTTCCCTTTTGCCAGAGGGGAGGGGGATAACCAGTCAGCACTGTTGGAGGAGGGTTCCTAGCTTTTTTAACCAAAGAAAGGGATGCCTGAACCCCCACACACAGCCAGCCCCAGGGAACTGCCTGAGAATGACCTGATGCCCCACAGATCCTCAAAACAGGGGCTGATTATTCCCTGGGACCTTCTGCCTGGCATTCCAGGCCCTCCATAAGGTTAAAGCTGCTACCCTGGCCTCAACCAGCCAGGCCAGAACCCTCATAACAACTCTTAGAATATTCTGTGTTAGCCATCCTCCATCTAAACTGGCCTTTTAAAATCCTGTCCTTGCGCCCTGGCTGGTTTTGCTCAGTGGATAGAGCGTCGGCCTGTGGACTGAAAGGTTCTGGGTTCAATTCTGGTCAAGGACACATGCCTGGGTTGTGGGCTCGATCCCCAGTAGGGGGTGTGCAGGAGGCAGCCAGTCAATGATTATCTCATCATTGATGTTTCCATCTCTCCTTTCCTCTCTGAAATCAATGGAAATATATTAAAAAAAAAAAGTCCTGTCCCTGCCCTAGTCAGTTTGGCTCAGTGTGTAGAGCATCGGCCTGCTACCGAAGGGACCCAGGTTCGATTCTAGTCAAATGGATGCACCTCAGTTGCAGGCTCCTCCCCGGCTCAGGCCCTAGTCAGGGCACATGCAGGAGGCAACAAATCGATGTGTCTCTCTCACATCGATATTTCTCTGTCTTGCCCTCTCCCTTCCACTCTAGTGCCTCAGATTCTCATCGCTTCCTCGCACTTGGCAAATCATCACCCTTTCAAGTTCTCCCTCTTCTGAGCACCTATCTACCCAGAGCCTGAGTATTTAAATACTCTATTTGTCTAAAATGCAAGTCAAGCCCTATCTGGTTCGGATCAGTGGATAGTGTCAGGCTGTGGACTGAAGGGTCCCAGGTTCGATTCTGGTCAAGGGTACATGCCTGGGTTGTGCGCTTAATCTCACTGTGGGGCATGCAGGAGGCAGCTGATCAATGATTCCTCTCATCACTGATGTTTCTACCTCTCTCAACCTTCCTCTCTGAAATCAATAAAAATATACATTTAAAAAAATAAAAATTAAAAATAAAATGCAAGTCAAGAGGAAAATAGAGAAACTAGTATGGATGCTGAACTCCAGGCTGAGAGGAGCCCTAGGAAACAGGACAGCCTCTTGGTTTCCCATGAATTGCATGCCCAGGCCTGTCTCTTACTTGATCTCCTTCTCAATCTGTTGCTGCTCCCGCATCATTTTGCCCAGCTCCTTCTTCTTCTCCTTCAGCTCATCCTCTACCTTGTCCATACGCTTCTTGTCCTTCTCGATCTCCTTATTCTTAGAGGCCAGCTCCTTATTGAGCTTCTCGATTTCCACTTCGTTGTGATATAGCTTAAAGAGCTGCAGCTGGACCTGAGCTCGCACCACCTCGTCCTTCAGGCGCTGGTAGCGGTCAGCCTGTGCAAATAGAGGCATGGAGTCAGGGGGTGCATCAGGAAGGCACTGGCTCCCCATCCTCTCTCAGGGCCCTGAGGCAGCCTGGCCACCTACCTCTTCTTTCTCTTGTTTGGCCTCCTTGCGTTCAGCTGCGATGTTTTTCTTGCGGTGGTAATTAAATTGTGTGTCCTCTTCAGCTTTTACCATTTCCTTCTTTCGCTTGTCATACTCCTGGGCCAGCTCTCCAGAGCGACTGATCTCTTCAAATAGCGCTGTCCTCTCTTTGGGGTTCTTCATGGCAATGGATTCCACAGCACCCTAGTAAAGGTCAAAACACTCTCCCCACTTAGACCCTAGCCAGCCAGTTCCTCCGACCTACTCCCACCACTCAATCTTTCAGAAGGTCACTGAGCCTCCTCCCCACACTGGGTGCCGCATTTCACACTGGGCTCTGAGGACACATTCCTGGCCTTTTGAGGTGCATGGGAAGCAGAAGCAAAGCCAACACCATATATTAAATGCAGCAACAGAAGCAGCACAGAAAAGGACTAAATGAAGCCTGGGGGTAGGAGACTGGTAGGACTGGGAAAGGTTTCCCAAAGGTGACATCTAAGCTGAGTTTGGAAGATGTGGAAGAACTAACCAAGAAAGTGGGAGAGACGAAGTTGTTCCGTGTAGAGAAAAATTAACGTGCAAAGGCCTACAGTCCAAAGAAAGCAGGTGAATTTGGGGAACTGCAAATGGTTTCATTAGTCTGGAGTGCAGGGGTGGAGGGAAGAGCATTGGCAGATGAGGCCAGTGAGGTAGGCAGGAACCAAAGGATGGTGTTTCCTGAAAGGCAGGAGTTTGGATTTCATGCTAAGGCAGTGGTTTCAAACTTCAGCGTGTACAATCCTAACCTGGAGGGCTTGGTAAAACACACACTGCTGGGCTCTACCCCCATAGTCTCCGAGTCTGTAGGTCTAGGATGAAGCCTGAAAATGTGCATTTCTAATATGTCCAGTGATGCTGATCTGAAGACTACAAGGGCAAGACTGGAGTGAGGAAGCTGCTCTATTAGTTCAGGGCAAGAGAGGAAGCCAGAGATGAAGCAGGCCCAAGGGTTGGCAAAAAGCAGAGAGCCAATAATTGTTAAAAAAGCCCACCTGGAAGACGAGGAAGTTACGAGCTTTGATGAGAATGCCCAACTTCTCTAATTCCTCACTGTACTCGTGTAGCTGGACCACTTTGTTGTTGATCTTGTACTCAGAGGAACCCCCTACAAGACAAGTTGGCCAAGGGTCAGGATTTCCTCTCCAGCCAACTAGTCTAGCCACGTCCAGGAACCAAGGAGAGGCCCTGGTCAGCCTAACTCACCAACAATAACACGGGCAAAGGTGCGGTCCTCGGCACCCTCCTCAGAGTAGACCATGCTGACAAAGGCCCGGTTGGCAGCTGGCTTGCCCACAGGAGCTCCATGGATCAGATCCCTGAGGGTCTTTACTCGCAGGTTGCTGGTTTTTTCGCCCAGTACAAAACTGATGGCATCCATGAGATTTGACTTACCTAAGGGCGGAGGGGACAACAAAGAGGAGGGGAAATCAGGAAGAAGGGGAGAGGAAAAGGAATTAAGGAGATATTGAGAGGAACAGGAATATTCCCTAAGCACTCACTTCTCAGACTCAGGAGCAGAAAATATTGCTCATAAAGGCTGAGCCCAACCAAAGCTCTAGGTCAAAAGCTTAGAAAAACGGTCCCTCTGCAGTTGCTACTTATAGCAGCCAAAACCTAGAACCCTATCTAAGGAAAAGGTATATTTACAGAATAGATTGTTCTACAACCTTTAAATGTGTTTTGTTTTTTTGTCTTTTGTTTTTCACTGACCGAAGGGAGAGGAAGAGAGGATAAAACAAGTGTGAAAGAGAAACATCGATTGACTGCCTCCTGCATGCCCCCTACTGGGGATTAAGCCTGCAACCTGGGTATGTGCCCTGACCAGAAATCGAACCCACAACCCTTTGGTGCATGGGATGACGTCTCAACCAGTGCTCCAACCAATTGAGCCACACTGGCCAGGGCTATTCTACAACCTTTAATAACATGGGAAAATGCCCACAATAGGAAAAACAAGCAAGAATCAAAACTCAATATATGCCCTAGCCGGTTTGGCTCGGTGGCAAGAGCATCAGCCTACGGACTGAAAGTAGCGAGTTCAATTCCCAGTCAGAGCACATACCCAGGTTGTGGGCTTGATCTTGGTCAGGGCAAGATGTTTCCCTCTCTCTCCCCCTTCCTCTTTCTCTAAAATCAATAAAAATATATCCTTGAGTGAGGATTTTTAAAAATAATAATAAAATAAAAATAAAAGTGGTTGCGATAGCAAATTTTTGTGTGTGTATTTTGCCAGTTTTTTTAAAGGCATTATTCTGCCCTAACCGGTTTGGCTCAATGGATAGAGCGCCAGCCTGCAGACTGAAAGGTCCCAGGTTTGATTCCGGTCAAGGGCATGTACCTTGGTTGCGGGCACATCCCCAGTGGGAGGTGTGCAGGAAGCAGCTGATCGATGTGTCTCTCTCATCGATGTTTCTAACTCTCTATCCCTCTCTCTTCCTCTCTGTAAAAAATCAATAAAATATATATTAAAATAAAAAAATAAAGGCATTATTCTACTGTGATACCATATGAAGGACACAGCATCTAGGAAGTTATTTTCCCAAAAATATTTAACCTGAATTTAAACAAGTCTTTAGACCTCCCTTCAGGGTGACAGGAAATACAGCAGTTAGAGGAACATGGTAAATGACACCATGAGGAAACCTTAAGACAAACAGAATGTGGAATATTCTACAAGACAACTGGCCTGGGATTTTCAGAGTCAATGTCAAAAAGAAAGGTTAGGAGAACCATTCCAGAACACTAGAGATAACTGAGACATAAGCAAAGGCAGTACATGAACTCTGATTGGATTTTGTTCCCCCTCAAAACCCCCAAAAGACATTTTTGGGAGCAATTAGGGAAGCCTGAATATGAACTGGGTGATTGATGACATGAGGAAATTAACTTTCTTAGGTGTGATAATGGTATATTGGTAACACAGGAGAATGGTTTTAGGCGATGAATGCTGAATCCCTTAGAGGTGAATGTCATTAAGTCTACAATTTACTTGCAAATGATTAAGCAAAACATACATGTATGTCTGAAAATTTTCATAATAAAAACTTGGGAAGAAGGAAAGGCACAAGAAAAAAACCACATGAAAATGCAAACAGTTTAACAGTAGTCACTTCTGGAAAGGAAAGTAGGTAACAGGTCAGGGAAGAAATGGAATTTTCTTTTTATTGTATATCCCCTGGGATTTTTTCAAATTTTATACCATGTGCATTTATTATGTGCTATTCAAGTAAAAATGATTAACATTACGAATGGTTATCTCTTCAGTAGAGAAGTCACAGTTTTTATTTTCTTCAGTTTAGACTCAGAAAAAAATATTTTAAAAAATTTAGACTGGGGTTAGAGGGTAGGGAACAGTTTAATCTCTGTAAATTATATCTCAAGGTTCTCCCCAAACATGTTACGTGACTGAACTGAGGATCTGATTTCTAACACCTATCTACGATCCAGCTATAAAAACCGTAGTCCGGGTCCTTCCAAGGAGGCAGTTTGAGACAGCTGTGGCTCAATAGGCTGGGCATTATCCCATGCACCAGGAGGTCACTGATTCCATTCCCCGTCAAGGGCACATGCCAGAGTTGAAGGCTTGATCCCCAGTAGGGAGTGTGCAGGAGGCAGCCAATTGATGTTACATTCTCACATGGATGTTTTTCTCTCCCTCTCCCTTTCTCTCTCTAAAAAATTAATAAACTGTTTTTTT
>NW_006285318.1:352812-370900 GCF_000327345.1 Myotis davidii
ATCTGTAATACAGATAATTTTTTACAAAGACAGCAAAGAATCATATTTGGTTCAACATTCAACAATTAAGTTGTTAAGTTTTTAAATCTATATAAAGAGCTTCAAAAAAAATAAAGATTAAAAAAAAAAAAGCTTGGGTTCTAGTCCAATAGATTAGGTTGTATTTAGTTTCACTATTTCTTAGCTGACCTCACCTGGAAAATGTGAGAAACCATGACTCATGGGTAAAACATCTCAAACAATCCTTGGCATATAGTCCTCCATTGGAGTGGCAGGAGCACAGGTTTGGACAAGCAAAGGTTCTAGCCCTGGCTCTGGGAATCAGTGTGCAAGTGATTGCAACTCTTAGTGCCTCAGCCTCTTCGTATACAAAACATAGATAATGGGATCTCCCTCTTAGGGTCACTGTGAGAATTTCAATGTAAAAGGGCCCAATAAATAAAGTACTCAACACACAGTAGGTGCTCAATAAATGGCAGTCCCATTCTAACAAGCCTGACTCAGCAATGTCTCCCTCATCACAGCAGGACTAGACGCTCTAATAGTCAGCCTATTAGACGCTCATTTGTAACCTTAGGGCTTCTCCCATGCTCTCCCCAGACTTAAGGACATCTCACAAAGGCCGGCCTACTCACAATCATTCAACATTATAAACATTTTTATAACATGCATTATGAGCTGAACAGTGACAAAAAGTTTTAAGAAATGTCTTCTTTGAGACACTCCTAGACCAGTAATAAAGATACAAAAACATACTATGGATACAAGATAGGAGAAAAATGTTAATGTGTAGCAAGTGCCTACTGTGTGCCGGAGGAGAAGAGCAATTCACTGAGGGGAATCAAGGAATGCCTCATGGATGTGGGCATTGAAGAATAAGGGTAAGAGGGGAGGTCAGGCCCAGGACCTTTTCAGAACAGCCAGGTATACAAATCTACCGACCCATATTGAGGGGACCAAATGACAAGAGGTGCCTCTTGCCTCCTTTCCAATTCTAAGAAACTGGAGCGGAACCCCAAGCATTAGCCCTCTAAGCCAGTCAGTGGTTCTCAAGAGGTTGGTAGGGGGAGTCATTTTGCAACCCCCAGGGGGCATTTAGCAATGTCCAGAGACATTCTTTGTTGTCCCGTCTGGGGATGCTGGGGTGCTACTGTCATCCAGAGGGTAGAAGCCAAGGATACCACTAAAGAGCCTGAAATGCACAGGGCCAACCCCACAGCAAAGAATCACCTCACTGGAAATGTCAACAGTGCAGCTGTTGAGAAACCCTGCTCTCCACTGAGAGCCAAACAGGCAAGACTCCAAGGGAGGTCCACAGTTAGAGCTGCTTCAATAAAGGCAGCCACCTCAGACTAGTGAATGATTTAGCTAGAGCAACTCCAGGCTGGAGTAGCACAGCAGGATTCCAAACAAACTCTTGAGAGGGTAGATGGGTGAAACACACCCGTGTATCATTTAGAAATGGGAAGTTAAGATATGAAATAGTGGCCTGACCTGACCACCCTTTCTTTTTTCCCCGTTTTATTGAAATATAACTGACATAACATGTTACTCATTTCAGGTGTACAATAAAATGATTCCATATTTGTACATATTGCAAAATGACCACCACAGTAAGTTTAGCTGACATCCATCACCTCGCATGATTACAATTTTTTTGTTGTGATGAGAACGTTTGAGATCTACTCTCTTAGCAACTTTTAAATATACAATACAGTATTGTTAACTACTGACGCCACCCAGCCACCCAAGTCGCTCGATAACATCTACCGGTCTGGTCTCATTTCCGGCACAGCGCTTATCGCAGCTGCAAAAGATTCTATTTTCTCTTTCTCGATTACGTAACTTTCCTGGGAGCATGGCTTATTCTATTCTGCGCTATTTCCGCAGCATCTTGATAACTCCTTATAAAACAGTAAGCACTCGGTTAATTTGGTGAGCTTGAATAAGTTCTGACTTTTTAGCGGTTTCAGTGCTAGCACAGGGGCGAGAACGAGGCATATCCACCTCTGAGCTGGGGAGGGCGGCCGGGGATGGAGACCCCAAGCACTCTGGAGACGCCAGCGCTGGGTCTCAAATTCAAAATTGCCCGCCTCCGAAAGAGAGCACACAAAAAAAGGGGGGCGAAATCGGAGCGTACCAATGTGAGGCGGGACGGGTTAAATGTACCGCTTGGGACCGGAGGCCACGGGAGGGGTACCAGCAGTCCCACACCTTCCAGAGGGTTGATACAAGGAGGGGATCCAGCTGCCAGCGGACTTGGACCACTTTTGGCGGGAGGGGGGCAGAGGAAAGGGGAACATACCGGGCGGAGCGTACCACTCGGGCTGGAGTGGGGGGCGCGTAAAGAGCGGGCAACTGACACCTAGGGAAGAGGTTCAAGTCAGAGCCCCCGAGCCGGGACAGCGGCTTTGGGCCGTACCGCCGAAGGAGGGGCGAGGAACCTGTTACAATTCGCGACATTTCAGGTGGCATGGGCTGGGTTGTACTATGATACTGGAGAGGGGTCCAGGGCGGGATGTGCGCAGGGCCGCAGCAGGGTAATCTCACCAGAGCCATTGGGTCCGATGATGGCGGTAAACCTCTGAAATGGTCCGATAATCTGTCGCCCCTTGTACGACTTAAAGTTCTCAATCTCAATCAGTTTCAGGAAACCCATGACGGCGGCGGCGCCGGCGGCGGTACGAATGGCCGCGCCGTACGCCGGGGACTGGAGTAGCCTGCGCGGGAAACACCGCGGTGCAAGCCGGGCGGAGAGCAAACCTCGCGAGCATGAGTCCAGGCCAAACGGGATTTCCGGCTTCCGGCGCTGGCCGGAACCGGGGAGGAGGGCTTTCCGGCTGGCGTGAAAGTTTTGTTGACCCGTTGCCAGGGTACGAGCTTACGACAAGCGTTTAGGGCCCGCCCCCTTCCTTGTTGCTCGGCAACAGAGTCGCCGCAAACAGACCACATCGCATCGGAGACAGCAGACGCGAGGGATCGCAAGTCAAACTTGCTGAGACGAGTCAGAAATCACAGTAGGGTTATGCCCTCCGGGGCAGGAGGAAGGTGGGAAATCGGCTGTGGCTGCCGCCTGCCCGGTTACAAAGCTCAAACAAGGACAGGGTCGGGAAGGACTGTACGGGAAGGAGGGGCCAGCGGGAGGATTCGGTGTTCTGTGAACTCAGACCTTGCGGTGGGCGGAGGCGGAAGGGGATGAAGTTCGAGGTTGGACGAGGTGTGAAGGGAAATGGGGTGTAAAGGGAGATAAGGGTACTCAAGCGACAGGGATACGGGCTGTCCAGAGGTTCAACCCTATCCCATCTCTCTCCCCCGCGCCCCCTGGGTTCTTCCAAGCAGAGTTCACAGACTGACGCTGTAGCCCAAGAGCAGACGTGGATCTGAGCCACTTGTTGGCACCTGAAGCAGGACCCCAACTAGGAGCTTCAAAGTTGGGAGTCCTTGCTGAAAAAGGTATTTTGTATGAACCCTTTATCCTTCTCTTCTCCCCACTTCCTATCTTCCTCTTCATGACTCATCTCTATCCTTTGCCCTCCTCTCCATCCCCTTCTGCCCCATCCTTTGCTTCCCCCTTCTTTCGCTGCCCCCGCAACTCTACCCTCTCCTTTCCCCCTCTCTATTCCCTATCTTTTATATCCCTCTCTTCCATCCCTTCATCTTCCTATCACCTTAAACCTACTCATTACTAAGGCCATGGCCTTAGCAGTCCAAGAAGCTTAAAATATCTATGGAATCTTCCCTTTAGTAACTCATTCCATATGTCACCACAATGTAAGTATTGTGGTGACATATGGAATGAGTAGGCTGGGGTTAGTCCTGAGGCTGAGAAGAGTCTTAGTCTTAGGACAGGTGCAAGAAAGTGAGAAAGTTTGGTTGACAGAATCTAGCAGAGGAGCCATAAATGAAGTTCAACTTGGATAAACAGTCATCATCAGGCTGAGGGAATAAAATGATCAAAGGACAGCAATATGACAGGAAATGGAGCTTGGGGGCAAATCAAATTGAATCCCTACCTCTCATACCATATACAAAATATAATTCCAAATAGGTTAAAAACTTAAATGAGAAAGGCAAAACTTTAGAAATTTTAGAAGAATATATGGGAGAATATCTTTATGGCCTCAGGGGATTTCTTAAATAATAAAAACTTTAAATAATAATAATAAAATGAAAAGACCAGCCACAAATTAGAGATGTTTGCCACATATAAATTAACAAATGATTGTTGTATAGAATACATAAGGAACTAATAAAATTAATAAGAAAAGAGCAAACAACCTGATTATTTAAAAAATGAGCCCTGACCGATTGGGCTCAGTGCATAGAGTGTCAGTCTGCAGACTGAAGGGTCCCAGGTTCCATTTCTGTCAAGGGCACATGCTTGGGTTGAGGGCTTGTAAAGTTTAAAAAAATGAAAAAACGAACAAAAGCTGTGAATGGGCACTTCAGAGAAGAGTAAACAAAAATGACCAAAATACACATGAAAAGATGTACAACCTCATTAGCAATAAGGAAAATTCCAATCAAAATCAATTCTAATTTTATAAGCACAAATGGGCAAAAATTATAAAGCCTGCAATACCAAGTGTTGGTGAAGATGTGGAGTGCCTACGTTTTTATACACTGTAGTTTTTTGGTTTTTTAATTATTCCAGAAAGGAAGGGAGAGAGAGAAAGAGAGAGAGAGAAGGAAAGAAACAACAACGATGAGAGAGAATCATTGATCAGTTGCCTTCTGCACACCCCACACTGGGATAGAGCCCAAAACCTGGGTATGTGCCCTGACTGGGAATGGAACCATGACCTCCTGGTTCATAGGTTGACGCTCAACCACTGAGCCACACCGACCAGGCTACACTGTAGTTTTTATACACTGTTGGTACAATCTCCTCGGAAAACAAGTTAGCATTATCTTGAAAGTTAAATATACTTTAAGTGCTGGGATCCAGCACTTCCACTTCTAGGTATATGCTACAGAAACTTTCCCACTTGTATATATAAGTCTCTTGCAATCTACAGATTCCTCCGCCCTCTTTTTCTCTTGCAACTAAAAATAAATAAACTGGGTTATTTGGGCCACAGAGTCCTTGTCTTTATTGAAACCACTACAATCAGGCTTTCATCCCCACAAGTCTACCAAAAATGTTCTTGTCATGGTCATCAGCAATCCTCATATTATTAAGTACACACAGTTCTCAGTTCTCCTCTTAACCCATTATCAGCCATTCATTCTCTCCTCCCAAAAGCACTTTCTTCACTTGGTTTCTCTGACACCACACTCCTGGGTTTTCTTCCACCTCACTGGCCATTCCTCCTTAGCCTACAGTGCTGGCTCCTCTTCTCCCTGTCTCCCCTAGGACATTCTTATCCATCTACACTCACTACTCCCTTAGAGGCCTCCTATTGCCTTATAGCTGTAGATTCCCTTATATCAGTCAGGATAAGCTAAATTATGCTGGGGTTACAAACAACCCCAAAATCTCAAAAGCTTATAAAGACCAACATTTATTGAGTGTTGACCTATGAACCAGGAGGTCACGGTTCAATTGCCAGTCAGGGCATATGCCCGGGTTGTGGGCTCAATCCCCAATAGGGGGAGCATGCAGGAGGCAGCCGATCAATGATTCTCTCTCATCATTGATATTTCTATATCTCTCTCCCTCTCCCTTGCTCTCTGAAATCATTTAAAAAAATTTTAAAAAACAAAAAAATTATTTCTCACTCCTGCTTCTTGGGTTGGCTGCATCTCTGCTCTATGTCACTACTCCAGGACCCAGGCTGAAGGAGCAGCCCTTACCAGTCTCATAGCAGAGAGTGAAGAGAAAAAGTGGCTATCACCTAATGGCTCTTAGTTCTGCTTGGCAATGACATATGTCAATTCTCTCACTGGAAAGGGCAAAGCAAATCATGTGGCTAAACTTGAGGGCAATGAGATAAAGATGTATAATCCTTCTGTAGGCCCAAATCCTTGAAGTTATTCTTTTTTAAAATATGTTTTTATTGGTTTTAGAGAGAGAGAGAGGAAGAGAGATGGGGAGAGAGACATTAATTGCCTACTTCATGCCCCCTACTAGGCACCGAACCCAAAACCCAGGCATGTGCCCTGACCAGGAATCGAACCAGCGACCTCTTGGTGCATAGGACGACGCTCAGTCCACTGAGCAATACCAGCCAGGCTTGAAGTTATTCTTGACACTGCTCTCACACCTCACATCCAATCCATCAGAAAGTCTTATCAGTTCTGCCTTCAGAATATATCCAGAATGTGACCACTTCTCACCACCTCTGCTATTCCCAACCTGGTGTGAGTCACCATCATCTCTTGCCTAGACGACTGCTATAGCCTCCTGTCTGGTCTTCTGGCTTGTAGCCATGCCTCCCCTAATCCCAGTCTATTGTTAACACAGCAACCAGAGTTGTCCTTTAAAAATCAAAAGCAAAACATATCACTTCCACTGCTCAAATCCCTCCCATGGCTGCCTGTTTCAGAGTGAAAGCCACAGCCTTCCAATGGTCTGCAAAGTCCTACATGCTCTAGCCCCTGCATTATCTCTCTAATGACATTTCCTACCTACCTCTCCTTTGCTTACACAGTTGCCTCCTGCTGTTCCCTTGAATGTGTGTCCATCTTTTTTTAAGTATATTTTTTTATTGATTTCAGAGAGGAAAGGGAGAGGGAGAGAGAGATGGAAACATCCATGATGAGAGAGAATCATTGATCACCTGCCTCTTGCGCCATCCCCCCTACCCCCTCACACATACTGTGGATACAGCCCACAATTTGGGGGCGGGGGGAGAGAGGGAGAGAAACATCATATGCCTCGACCGGGATTCGAACTGTGGCCTCCTGGTTCATAGATCGATGCTCAACCACTGTGCCACACCGGTTGGGCAAATGTGTGTCCATCTTAAGGCCTTCACACTTGCTGTTCCCTCTGCCTGAAGTGTTCTCTTCCTAGATAGCTGCATAGATGACTCCTTCAACTTCTTCAAGTATTCAATCAAATATTACCTTCTTAGTTATGTGTCCCCTGATGTTCATATTTAAAATTGAAACACCCCCTTCTATTTCCTTGGCACTTTCATTGCCCCTTATCGTGCTCTATATTTTTTCCCATAGCACTTATCATCATCTTACAAACTGTTTAATGTACTCTTTGTTGTATTGTGTGTCTGGCCCCACTAGAAAATAACCTCCACAAGGACTCAGCTTTTTATCACTTATGCTCCTTGATGTCTCCCAATGCTTAGAAGAGTGACACTGAGGCACTTCCCAAGTATTTGTTAAATGATAGAATGAACATGAGTGAAAAAAAGCAAGATGTAAAATAATACATTCTTCGTGATATTCTATAAAGTCCCAAGACGAGAAAATGTTTTAAAATGTTGTTCGGGGAATGGTACACACAGTGTATGAATGCATATTAGTAAGGGAGTGGTAACATTTGGGACAATGGTTATATCTCAGGGTAAGGATAAGGGAGAAGAGATACAGATAATATTGATCATGTTCTATTTCCTAAGTTGGAGAGTTGGTTCATGGGTCTCTATTTTATCATGCTTCCTAACTTACATACAGGTTATATATATTCTCCTGTGTGTATCTAATATTTCACAGTTACAAAATGGTTGTGTTTTTTTAAATCCTCACCCGAGGATTTTTTTTTTCCTCATTGATTTTAAGAGAGAGGGAAAGACAGAGAGAAACACTGATGTGAGAGAAACACATCGATTGGTTGCCTCCTGCATGAGCCCTGACCAGAGTCCAGGCTGGGTAGGAGCCTGCAACCTAGGTACATGCTCTTAGCTGGAATTGAACCTGGGACCCTTTGGTTTGCAGGCTGACGCTCTATCCACTGAACCAAATTGGCCAGGGCTGGTTGTGTGTTTTTTAATCCTCACCCGAGGATATTTTTTTCATTGATTTTGAAAGAGAGTGGAAGGGAGGAAGAAGATAGAGATAGAGGTAGAGATAGAGATAGAGAGAGATAGAGATAGATAGAGATAGAGATAGAGATGGAGATAGAGATAGAGATAGAGACATCAATGTGAGAGAAACATTAATGTGAAACTCACCAATTGATTGCCTCCTGCATGCACCCCTACAGGAGCAAGGAGTGAATCTGCAACCCAGGTATGCGCCCTTGACTGGGAATCCAACCAGCAACCATTAGGTCCGAGGGCCAGTGCTCCAACCACTGAATAGGCCAGGGCACAATGTTTTTTTAAGATGGGAACTAGCTGTAGGAAAGGCATTCCAAACAAAACTGTGGATAAAGGCCCTGCGGTGGGAACAGCTGTGTTTTTAGAGGACTCACCCACTTTTGCACCTGGGGCGCTGTAAGCAGGGGTGCTGCTGGCATGAGATGAGCTGGAGGGGTGTGCAGGAAGCGGATCTTGGAAGCTCATGTCTAGGAGTTTGGATCTGATTCTAAGTGCAGTGAGAAGGCAAGTGGAGTGTTTTAAGCAGGTGAGAAACACGGTAAAATTTTTAAAAATGTAAGGTATGAATATTTCAAGCTTTAGATTCCAATCTACTTCAAAAACCCCAAATCTGATTTCTTGCCTCAGATTAGCTGAGCTCTCTCTCTCTGTTAGGATGATTTCCTAATGGCCAAAGGGCTCTGTGCCCTTAGAAACACATTTTGTCAGTCTTAGCGCAGACTGCCTGAGGGACATGATAAGATTTATGTTTGCGCAATGTTTTGAGCTGTGGCTTTGGCTGGCTACGTGCCCAAAATGGGCTGCCCTAAGTATGAAGGGACACAGGCAATTTTAAGCCCTGTAGCTTTTCATTTGACTGCAGAATAATAAAAATAAATAAAGGGGTAATGGTGGTGCCATTTGCTGAAATGAGGAAAACGGAATAAAGCATAAGTGAAAGGGAGAGTGTTGTAAGTTTGAGACTTACAAAGGGGAGCAGGGAGCAGGTCATGGAGACACTCTTCTAAATCCAGCAGGTGGGGCTCCAGATTGTGAGGCCTGAATTCAGGTGGCCACAGCAGAGATGGGGGATACGAATATGAAATATATCAGGAAGTAAAATCAGTAGGAATCACTAACCAACCGGTGAGATACTATGGGGAGAAAGGAATGGGGGTGGGGTCTAGCTCTGATGGGGCATCCTACCTCACTCTTTCTCCAGATGTTTCCTTACAGCGTGCCACCTGATCCCAAGGAGGTGGCAGCCATTGAGGCTAGACGAAATCGCGAAATGGAGCGACAGAAACGATTCCTTGATGTGCGCACCCGAACCATGGGGGTGAGTGGGCAGTGGGTCTTTCTTGGGACCCAGAGCCACCTCACTTTTGCCCCTGGAGAGGAACATAGCAGTGCCTGTTACCCCCCCCCCCCAAAAAAAAACCCCCCCCCCTCCCTGAATTTTAAAAAATATGTTTTTGGGGGTTTTGTTTTGTTTTGAATACATTTTCATTGATTTCAGAGCGAAAGGGAGAGGTAGAGAAAGATAGAAACATCAATGATGAGAGAGAATCATGGATCTGCTGCCTCCTGCACGCCCTGTACTGGGGATCGAGCCTGAAACCCGGGCATGTGCCTGACCGGGAATGGAACCATGACCTCCTGGTTCATGGGTCAACACTCAACCACTGAGCACACTGGTTGGGTCCCCTCCCTCATTTGAGCAGGCCCTGGGGATGGAAAGGAAGGAGAGGGAGAGAAAGCACCCACCTGTAGGCACAGGAAGGGCCTGGGAAGGTGGTTGGGGTTGCAGGGGAAGAGACTTGGGGAAGAAGAGCTGTGACAGCTGACTCTTCTCCAGTCAGCTCTGGGCCAACAGGCCTGGTTGTTGAAAGACAAGTAACATGGAACCAAAAGAAGTCCAAAGGATATTGGTACTGCATATGCCTAAACTCTATCTGGAAGGCTACATAAGAGACTGTTAGCGAGGCTGAAGGGCAGAGATGGGAGGGACACATTCTTCACTAAACTGTATTCCCCTTTGCACAGTTTTGAAACAGTTTAAATGAATGAATTACAATCAAAATAAAGAGAAAACATTGGTAGTTTAAGAAAAAATAGATTAGGGCGTGAGTGAAGGGAGGATGCCGCATGTATTGTGGAAAAGACCCCACACCTTCACTCAAGGCCAGGTCTGCTGTGTATTGTGTGTAGTTTTGGATGAGTCCCAGGTCTTTGAGCTCTAAGCTCCTCCTCGGAGGCTAAAGGAAATGTTGAGGTATTAACTTAGGGTGGCAGCCCTGTCAACCAGAGCAGAGTGCCTGACCCAAGTAAGTGGTTGGCTGAGGCTTGAGGGGTGTGACTAAGATCCTGTTGGCCAGCACTTCCTAGGGCCTGCTTTGTGCCAAGCAGTGGGTTGCACAGGAGCGACACAAAGCTGAGGCCCAATCTCGGCCCTTAATGGACTCACAGTCTGGGGGAGGAAATCACCAAGAGAGGCCAACTTCAATATAATGCGGACAGTGGGTCTGAGATCCTGTGGGAGTACACCTGCTGGAGGGGTCAGGAAAGTGAAGCCTGTGCTGAAGGGATGAATAGGTTTCCATAAAGAACAGATGAAAAATGTTCTAAGTGGCCAGAGCAAAAGCTGTCTATGCAAAACGGACTAAGATGTGCAGGAAACTGTAAGCGTGGAGCTCCTGAGGGTGGGACAGAGGAGAGGGTACCGAGATGAGGTTGGAGAACGAGCAGGAGCTAGATTATCGAGGGGCTTCCGAACCATGCTGAGATGGTGGAACACTATTTTTTTGAAATATATTTTTATTGATTTCAGAGAGGACGGGAGAGGGAGAGAGAGAGACAGAAACATCAATGATGAGAGAGAATTACTGATCAGCTGCCTCCTGCATGCCGCCTTCTGGGGATCAAGCTGCAACCCAGGCATGCGCCCTGACCGGGAATTGAACCGTGACCTCCTGGTTCATAGGACAATGTTCACCCACTGAGCCATGCTGGCCGGGCTATAGGTGCAACACTATTATCCAGTAGGTATTAGGAATCGATAGGAGGATTTTTAAACAGGATTTCTGAGCAGAGTAAGGCCTGCTGCTGGGCCTCTGCCACAATTTAGCTAATTTCTTTGGGATCAGGTGGATGTTGGAACCCTGAACAGCCAGGTAGAAGAGCGGAAGCTTCGGGAGATCAGAGAGCGGTGCAAGGAAGAAGCTTACGGTAAAAGCCCAAGGCCAGAGGCCTGCCAAGGAGGAGAATGAATGGGACTGAGTGGACTAAGTAAGGCAGTTCTGCCTCCAAGTGGGGCCTTGAGGCCTGGGGGTGGAACAAACCGGGTGGGCCTTGGGGGCAGGGGCCATGCTGAGTGAGCTCTGTCCCTCCCGTGGGGCTTCCTCCATGTCCCTGCCCACCACCCCCAGGTACCGCCCAGGTCCACTATGATATGGTAGCGCAGATGCTAGAAAAGGAAGACGCAGAACGGACACGTCGCCTGGCCAAAAAAGTCCAAGAGTTTCGCGAGCAGAAACAACAGCTCAAGAATAAGCATGAATTTAACCTTTGGGGTTCAGACCAACTCTGGAAGGGGTTTCAAGCCCTTCACCCTGACAGTGATGCCCAATATAGCCCATCCAGCCTACAATACTTCTCTGGGGAGGACCCAGAGAGGGCCGCGATCATAAGAATGCAGCAGGAGCAGTTGAGGCACAACCTGGATAAGCAGATACAGGAGCAACAGCAAGCCAGGGCTGATGAAAGGCGTACCAGTAAGTAGCTGGGCCCTCCAGGCTGAGACCTGAGGCCTGGTAGGAAAAAGTCCCAAGCACCCAGGAGACCAGAACTGGAGGTGGTGGGGGGGCGAGGGGGGATCAGGGGCGGAGAGAAGGTCCAATTACCCCTAGGGCTGCTGCTGAAAGATTGATCAGACCTCAAGCTCCCTGACTTTCTTCAGTAACTGACAGTATAGCCATTGGTCCCCATCAGCCTAGCATTTCTTTTTTAAAAAAATATATATTTGTAGTGATTTCAGAAAGGAAGGGAGAGGGAGAAATATCAATGATGAGAGAGAATCATTGATTGGTTGTCTCCTGCACACACCACACTGGGGATCAAGCCCGCAACCCTCATGTGCCCTGACTGGGAATCGAACATGACTTCCTGGTTCATAGGTCGATGCTCAACCACCGAGCCACGCCAGCTGGACAATCCTAGCATTTCATTACCTGGAGGCAGCACAGTAAAGAGAAGACAGACCTAATAGCTCTGCCATTTACTAGCTGGTTTGGGCAAATGAATTTTCCTCTCTGTGCTTCAGCTTCCTTGCCTTTAAAATGGGAATGAATCCATGGCACAGAGCTCACGTGAGGATGAAATGAGATTCTGTGTGTGCAGCACAGTCTGCAGCACTGGGTCTGTGAATGGTCTGGTTTAGGATTCACACACAGTTTAGTATCAGTGCAGTCCAGGATTGAGAGTTCGGAGGAAGAGAGAACACCAAACTAAGGCATTGTGACTTTATTGTGTAGGCAGTGGGTCATCACTTAAGGGTTTTAAGTCAGTGCTCAATGACCAGTAGCTACCATTACTATGACATTATCTGTGGCCACATCGTCCTCTTCCATTTGAGTAAGCCTTTCCAGGGCAAGGACCATCTCTTTACTCATACTGCTCACCTTTCAGTTACCCCTATTATACAGCATTCTGTTCTGATGTACCACTTGCAGATGTAACTAACTCTGAAAGTATTTGTAGATGTCAGTCTTCTCCCCAAAATGTTGGCTCACTAAAGATGATCCATATGTCTCATTTGCACACCTGTATGCCAGTTGCCTAGTACAGGGCCTACCACTGTGTAGGGAGCTCAATAAATCGTTGCTGAATGATCAGTTGAAGACCAAAGTAAACAAGGCAGGCACCCTCCAGAAGCCCACAGAACTATGCCTTCAAGAAAATCAGTTTAGCCCTGGCCAGTGTGCTCCGTGGTTAGAGTGTCGGCCCACGCACCAAAGGGTCACAGGTTTAATTCCCAGTCAAGGATGCGTGTACCTGGGCTGTGGGTTTGCTCCCCGCTCCGGTTACCTTCTAGTGAGGAGAGAGACGGGCAATAGGCAAAAATAATTTTAAATGTAGAATATATTGGATGGTGACAAATCCTAGGGAGAAAAATCAGGGAAGGGAAATAAATGTTGGAGGTACGCAGGTTGTCATTCTAGGTAGGAGAGAGAGGGAAGACCTCATTGAAGCAGAAACATTTGAGTAAAGACTGAGGGAAGCAAGAAAGCTGAGCCAAGAGTAACATCTTTTGCAAAACCACGAGGCAGGAGTGTCTGGCATGCTCTAGAAACTGTAAGACCAGTGTGGTAGGTTTAAGTGTTAATACCTTTGCTCAGGTTATGCCAGTGGCCTGAAATGCCCTTTGCTTCTTGGCAACCTGTATTTCAAGGATCACCTTTTCCTGGGAGCCGTCCTCTCACCCACTGTCTAAAGTTCCCATAAACCCAGTCAGTGTGACTCAGTGGTTGAGGGTCAACCCATGAACCAAGAGGTCATGGTTTGATTCCCAGTCAGGGCACATGCCCGGGTTTTGGGCTCGATCCCCAATAGGGGGTGTGTAGGAGGTGGCTGATTGATGGTGTTTCTCTCTCATCGATGTTTCTCTCTGTGTGTCCCTCTCCCTTCCTCTCTCTCTAAAAATCAATTTGGTGTCCTCAGAACCCAACACATGGCTCTTAGACTGAGGCTCAGAGAGATGGAGTGATCTCCCCAAGATCACACAGCTCAGAAGCAACAGAAGAGCTGGCACTGGGATCCAGGTCCACTGGAGGCACCTTTCAGTTAGGCACTTGAGAAATCCTTGTTACTGCCGCTTTGGCCACCCTTAGCCTGACAGAGTAGATCACTCTACATGCCTCCAATTAGGATATTACCCCCACTCCGAAACATGCATACACACACACACACACACACACACACACCAATTATGCTTGTTGAACAAATGGCTGAATGAGCAAACCCAGAATGAAGCAGGCCAGTACAGGGCCCTGCTTCACCCCCTGGTCAAATTTCTCTGTATAGATGAGCTCCGTGAGAAGCTGCGCATAGCTGTGGAAGCTCGGGCCGTCCAGCTGGCCAAGCTGGAGGAGTCTTGCCGCATAGCCATGAAGTATGCCATGGCCAATACCCACAAAGCCCAGGTATGGCCTGAGCCATCCAGCACTCTGAACCCTCCCTAACCCCCTGAACAAAGTCCTGGGGAGTCTTAGCCACAGCTTCTCCTCACAATTATTCTCAAATCAACACCATCCCTCATCTCCCTGAGGACTTCCCCCTTTATCCAAGGGGACTCTTAGGGCAGAAGATGCCATTCCCCACCTTGACTCAGGCTGACTTGAGAACAGAACACTGCCCTGCCTTCCCCAGTTGCTCAGCCTAAAGGTTTCCAGAGGGCAGGGAAGTTCTCTGTCCATTCCCCCACCTTAGGTCATTCAAGGGCCATGCAATCCCTCTGTTCCTTCTGCCCTTGAGATGGAGAATAGGGCCATGTCTCCCCTTCCCCTGTGACTGAAAGTTCCTTGAGGTTGGGTACCCAAATTCTCCCATTTGGGGATCCCACCAGGCAGCTGAGGTGGCTGAGCGACGGCTGCAAGAATATCGGCGTGAACAGGAGGCCAATTTGAAAGACATCCATACCCAGATCAAGAGTGACCTAGTGAATGAGACACCCCAGATCACCCCACAACCTGTGATAGCCACCCCTGCCTCCCGGATCCTGCCCTATGGCGGGAAGGGGAAGGGCGTGATTCCAGAGGATCAAACCAGCATCAAGAAAGCCCAGGCGGCACAATGGCGTGAAAAGGAGGTGCAGCGCCGGGCCGAACAAGCACGGGATGCCGAATGGGGAAGACAGGCCGCATGCCTGGCCCAAGCATCCATGGAGCTAGAAGAACAGGAGAGGCAACTATGTGCTGAATTCCGGAGGGGGCTGGGTTCCTTCAACCAGCAGCTGGCTTATGACCATAAAGCACAGTAAGTTCTAGGGGGTGGCAGCAGGGATGGCTGCCAAGGGCTAGGGAGGAATGGTGAAGGCCAGAAAGACGGGGAAAAGGGAAAGCCCATTGGTTGAGGCCTCTGCAATTCTTTCACAGGCAGAATTACCTGAATTCAGTGATCTACACCGGTCAATCTGCAGTCCCATATAACCTCCAGTTCAACAACAGTGGCCGCTGAGTTCAAGATGGTCATTTCTTCCTTCCCCCTCCCACATGAAGCCCATAGAAGTTAGCAGTTTGAAGAAAATGCTGCAGATCCCCTTCCATTTCCCAGAGGAAGATAGCAGAGCCACTACCCCTACCTGTGAGTGTAGGTAATAAAGTTGTTCACTAAAATCAAGGCCACGTGTTAGAATAGGAGCCAAAGGTGTGAGGCACTGCTTTTCCCATGTCACCCCTGGGATCTGTGCATCTGTCAGTCTTCACCCATTCACCTTTTCCCCCATGTCAGTTCCCCCAGCACACAGCACTGCCCACTTCCTGTAAGAAATAGACTTTATTAGGCACAGAAGGTGATTAGTGGGCAGAGTTACAAAATGGCTACCAGGCTTCCTCCCAAGCTGGAGTATAGTATGCCAGGGGAAGGATGGGTGGAAGAGAGTGTGTTTCGTCTGCCCCCTCCCTTCAAGGCTGCATGCGGATGGCCCCATCCAGCCGGATGACCTCTCCATTGATGAATGGGTTCTCGATGATGGACTGTACCAGATGAGCATACTCAGCAGGGTGGCCCAGTCGGCTGGGGAAGGGCACCTGGCTGGCCAGGAAGTTGCGCACTTTCTCTGGGAGGCTGGTCAGCAGTGGGGTGCCAAACAGACCTAGACAACACAGAGTCAGAGGCCCGCCCTTGCTTTCATGTTTACCCTGTGTCCCCCAGCGCCCCCACCCCCGCCCCCAGCCCTACTTGTAGTGCTCCCCTATGCCCAGTGATGGACGGCTGCTGCTGCTGCTTTGCTTCCCCTCTCAATTGCCCATGGATCCCACCCAATCCCAGGTGTGGCAGGGAGGGAATAGGTTTACCTGGAGCAATGGTTATCACCCGGATGCCCATGGGAGCCAAATCCCGAGCAATGGGCAGTGTCATGCCCACTATGCCCCCCTTGGAAGCAGAGTATGCAGCTTGTCCAACCTGGAGAAAGAGTGAAGGCCATAGGTGGGAGGGCCCCCAACAGGTCACTGAGGAGGCACAAGCCTTGCCCCTGCTCACACACCTGGCCCTCATAGGCAGCCACGCTGGCGGTGTTGATGATGATCCCACGTTGGCCTTCCTGGTCTGGTTCATTCTGGCCCATCTCACCAGCCACAAGGCGGATCACATTGAAGGTTCCTATGAGATTCACCTAGAGCAGTGGTCGGCAAACTCATTAGTCAACAGAGCCAAATATCAACAGTACAACGACTGAAATTTCTTTTGAGAGCCAAATTTTTTAAACGTAAACTAGATAGGTAGGTACATTGTTATTAACTGAATTAGGGTACTCCTAAGGCTTAGGAAGAGCCACACTCAAGGGGCCAAAGAGCCGCATGTGGCTCGCGAGCCACAGTTTGCCGACCACTGACGTAGAGGACCAGTAGAGACATGGTTAGAACTTGAGGGAGAGGCAGGCTTTTGTCCCTTAAAAGCTTTGGGAGCACCCACAGCCCAACAGATCTTATTCCTACCCCTAGACTCTAGGACCTAGAGAATCTCCAAGGCCTCACATTGATAACTCGTTGGAAGTCCTCCAAGGTATGGGCCTGGTTCCTCTTTACGTTGTATGTCTTGAGGGCCACCGCAATCCCTGCACAATTGACTGCCACATCCACACGGCCAAACTTTTCTTTTGCTAAAGCCAGAGCTGCTTGCACGTCCTTCTCTGAGGTCACCTTCAGGAGGAGAAGTGGAGGAGGGACTCATCACCCAGCACACACACTCCCCACTAAACCTATGGGAGGGGCAGCAGAATTATATAAGCAAGGGAGAGGCCAAGAGAAAAGTGGAGAAAGCTGAAAATGTCAGGTACTACAGAGCAGTGTTTCAAACCGTTTTTTTAAATCTATGCCCTCTTTTGATAATTTCACATATGAGTGGAGATTCTCAATTGCTGTGAATCAGAGCACTGTTTTGAGAATTAGTGATATGAAGACAGACTAGCTTTCTTGTGCCCCTACCTGCTAAGATGATTGCATCAAGCTTTACTGTCTGTAGTTTTTTTCATGAAAGTTTTTCAACTTTGTACATATAAAATTACAGGGCACTATGAGTTTTTCAAACTATACATATCCCCTCCAGGAGATCATGACATGTCCAACCCCCATCCCCACTGTTGTGAAGGGAAAAGGAGATGGGTTGCCCTGGCCAGTGTGGATCAGTTGGTTGGGTGTGGTAGAGTGCAGCAAAAGGTTGACAGTTCGATTCCTGGTCAGGGCACATGCCTGGGTGGCCCACTCAATCCCAGGTAGGAGGCAGCTGATGGATGGTTCACTCTCACATGGATGTTTCTCTGTCTCTCTCCCTCTCCCTTCCTCTTTCTCTAAAAATCAATAAAACTTTTGTTTTTAAGAAAAGGAGATGGGCCCAACCCTCACACAGACAGCAGCAGCCTATGGGAGGGAGGGACCCATGGGTTCCCAGGTTGGTGCCTGGGGGGGCGGGGGGTGAAGTGACCCCACTTACGTCGGTTGGGGCAAAGGCGCAGCTCTTCCCTAACTTCTTGGCCTGCTCCTCCCCATTCGAGCTGGGCATGTCCAGAAGCACAGCACTGGCCCCCTGTCCCACCAGTCGCTCCGCTGTGGCCAGTCCTAGGCCTGAGGCGCCTCCGGTTATAACGGCGACCAGGCCCTGTGAAGAGGTACCATCAACGGTTACGCTGTGCAGACCCTTTCATCTGCCCGTTCTCCAGGTGTGCCCCTCTCCTTACCGACGACAACTCTACGCTTCTCATCCCGAGAGAGTCCACCCAGGCACCCCACATACACGTGCTGCGGAGAGTTGACCTTCACCTCCCGAGCCCCACCGCCGCAATACCGGGCCTAGAATCGCGTGACCATTTTCCCGGCACCGATCTCTTCCCTCTACTTCCACGGCCGCCAAAGTCCCAGCAGGTTCAGCGGGGCAAGCCGCAGGGGCGAGGA
>NW_006285318.1:370988-375542 GCF_000327345.1 Myotis davidii
GAGAGCGTTAGGACATGGCAAAGTGCCTTCAAAGAGTTGTGTCACCTGGGGAAAGAACCCAAGAGCAGCAGCACAATGCCACACCCTCCACCCAACTCTCTAGCTGGCCCAGGGCCACACAGCCAGCTCCGCGGGAGGCGGGGAGCAGCAGGAGATTGCGAGTCCCTTACTTCTCAGAAAAATCCTTCATTCAAGTATAAACGTTGCTGAGAGACTCTTACATGCTCGGCTTTAAGCGGGGATACCCAGAGGAATAATAAAGGGTTCATGCCTTCCAGGAGAGCACAATTCAGTTGGAAAAGAGATACTTACAGTACAAACAGAAAGGAAGGTAAGAGAACCAGATTCTGGAACACAGACATGAATAGCTGAAGATGGAGATTCTGAGAGCCATGTACATAGGAATATGTTGAAGAGATCTCGGGGAACAGAGATGCCAGGCCTGATCACACAGATAGATAGGGGTGTGGAGAGCCACTAAGAGACACAGTAGCTAGAAGAGACATTAGGAGACAGAGCTGCTGAGAAACACAAGTCCAGAGGGGCATAAATACAGAAGCAAAAACATCTTTCACCAGTTCAACCTTTCCTACTGTCCTCTGTATCCAAGGTATTTTGAACCCCAAAGCCCAGATCACACACTGCAAATTGGATTTCAATCAGAGGCTGTCATTTAAGACCCAGGTGAATGCATAAACAAGTGGAACAACAAATCGATATTTCTCTCCTTTCCTCTCTCTATAAAATCAATCAATAAATTTTTAAAAAATTTAAAGAAATACATATGTTGCCCTAACTGGTTTGGCTCAGTGGATGGAGCGTCGGCCTGAGGACTGAGGGGTCCCAGGTTCGATTCCAGTCAAGGGCATGTACCTCAGTTGCGGGCACATCCTCAGTAGGAGGTGTGCAGGAGGCAGCTGATCAACGCTTCTCTCTCATTCGATGTTTCTAACTCTCTATTCCTCTCCCTTCCTCTCTGTTAAAAACCAATAAAATATATTTTTAAAAAATAAAAAGAAATACATATGTTATTATGTGCTTCTTTATTTTTTTGTATATTAACTTTTTATTATATAGGATGTTATCATCATCCCAGAAATTAACTTTTTTATTGATTAAGGTATTACATATGTGTCCTTATGCCCCCATTGGCCCCCCACACCCCCGCCCCCACTCATGCCCTCACCCCCCTTGGTGTCTGTGTAAAGGAGATTTTTTTAGCTTATTTCACTTAGCATAATGCTCTCCAGGTCCGTCCATGCTGTTGCAAATGGTAAGAACTCCTTCTCTTTTTTATCACAGCGTAGTATTCCATTGTGTAGATGTACCACAGTTTTCTAATCCACTCATCTACTGATGGCCACTTAGGCTGTTTCCAAATCTTAGCTATGGTGAATTGTGCTGCTTACATGTGCTTCTTTATCAATACATTAAACACAAAGCTCCATCAACAGATTTAGTGGCTACCATGATTTCAAAATAATGTTATTTTGAGAGATCTGCAACAACCATGGTAAGGTATGAAAATCTGATTTCCATTGGTGACAAAGCCACACGTGCTGCTATAGTAATGTAGCTTGTTACACCCTTAGAAGGACAGAAAGACAGAAGGACATGCTACATTTCTGTTAGTGATAGTAAAAATAAAGATGCCTTCTCCTCCCATCCAAATCCATGGGCTCCTTAAATTTTCTCTACAGACTCCAAAGGGGCTGTGGACCCTTGGTTAAGAACTCCTGTTTAGAGCAAATGGAGGCCATTAGGGGAATGTTTCCTCTCTTGTCACTTCCAACATTCTCTCTAGCCACATTATCCTTTTCTTGGGTCTCAGAGAAGAGAGGTCTTGTTTCAGGCTTCCCTTCCCACTGGGCCTGGGTCCTAGCCCCTCCCATTTCCTTGGGGATTTGTGCCATTGAGCATGCCCAGTCTTTATTGTTCAAACTTCTGTCTCAAGATCATTAGAAAATCGGGAACAGATGAACTCAATTGATATCCATCAGTTTGGGTGCATGAGGACCAGAACCAGCAACATCCAGTATTACCTTACAACCCCCCAGGGGCTATTAGGCATACCAGGAGATGAGAGAAAAACAAAGGTGGTCTTCACTCCTGGGAGATAAAAACTACAACAAGATAAGCCTTTTAACGCCTGTGGGGGCTAAAGTTACCCCTGCAAAGACAGAGTTGTACTGGATCTGGCTGGCTCTCAGGTGACTTTGGCAACTATAAAGGGACTCAAATGATGAGTATGGAGAGGACCCAAATGTGTGCTTGTAATTTCCAAGTGAGTTGGGGCACAATTGTTTAAAAAATATGTTTTTATTGACTTTAGAGCGGGGGGGGGGGAGGAAGAAGGGAGAGTGAGAAAAACATCGATGTGAGAGAGTAACATCGGTTAACTAGCTACTTCTTGTATGCACCCTGACCAGGGATTGAGCCCACAACCTGGACATGTGCCCTGACTGGGAATCGAACCAGCGACCTTTTGGTGCATGGGACAACGCTCAACCACCTGAGCCACACCGGCCAGGACAGCTGGGGCACAATTTGAATGAATGTTTTATTTTTTTAAATATATTTTATTAATTTTTTACAGAGAGGAAGGGAGAGAGATAGAGAGTTAGAAACATCGATGAGAAAGAAACATTGATCAGCTGCCTCCCACACATCTTCCTACTGGGGATGTGCCCGCAACCCAGGTACATGCCCTTGACCAGAATTGAACCTGGGACCTTTCAGTCTGCAGGCCGACGCTCTATCCACTGAGCCAAACCTGTTTCGGCTGAATGAATGTTTTAAACTCTGAAGCAGTGTGCAGGACATGAGGATGACCTGCAAGCCTCTGAGAGTGTGCTGAGGACACATGCTAGTTGAGTGTCTACCACTTGACTTAATAGGGCTGACATCTGAATGAGCCCGAGTGAGCCAGGCTAAGGTTATGATGACTTTAGCATGGCCCAAATCAGTGGCATTGTTCAGCCTCTGTGTAATTAGAACTTTTTAGTTGCGTAAGACATGGTTGATTAGTTCCTCCTCCTAGACACCCCCCCTTGTCTTCCATGATACCTCACTTTCCTGGTTCCTCCTACTTCCCTGACTCTTCTTTCTAGGACTCCTCCCCAGGTTCCTTTTCTTCTGCCCCCTCACCGAGGAGCTCAGTAATCTCCTGGTTTCAATACTGCCTCTCTGCTGAAGATTTCTCCATCTCTACCTCCAGCTCACCTCTCCATTAACGTCAGGATGAGATAGTCATTTGCTAGCCCCTCACACCAGGTGGCTCTTCAGCATCTCCAACACACGTCTTAAGTTAAATTCAATCATTTTGCAGTAAACTTGCTCTATCTCAGTAGCAATACTACCTTAACAGACACCAAAGCCAGACCCTGGGGCTAATGCCTTTTTCACTCCATCTAATCAATTGTCAAATCCTGTCGATTTAAGTCCTACATACTTCCTGTATCTGGCACTTCCTCTTTCCCATCTTCATGTTATCAACACCCAAAATTTCTTGTATTATTGCACCTGTTCAAATCCCACTGCTGTCCCTCTTAAAAGGACCTTCCAAGAAGCCAGTAGAAGTCTCTTCCTAAAACTCAAATGTTATGTTACCCTCCTTGCTTTAAACCCTTTCAGTGGTCTCCCCTCGCCTGCAGGGCTCTCCATAATCCACAACTGCTGATTTCCTGACTTCAGCCTGTATAACACTGTACTCTCCAGCAACAATGCATGGTAGTGCTGCCAGATGATTTTTAAATTAAATTTTAATTTCAGATAAACAACAAATAATTGTTAGTATCAGTATCTCCCGTGCAATATTTGGGACATACTATTATGGAAATTGTTATTAACTAAAATTATTGGTTATTTATTTAAATTCACATTGAAGTGGGCATCCTGTATTTTTAAAAATATATTTTTATTGATTTTTAGAGAGGGAGAGGGAGAGGGGGAAAGAGAGCGAAACATCAATTGACTGCTTCCTGCTCTCCCCCTGGGGATGGAGCCAGAAACTCAGGCATGTGCCCTGACAGGTAATCCAACAGACAACCTCTCTGTTCTTGGGACAACGCTCAGCCAACTGAGCCACCTGGCCAGGTGGCAACCCCACCGCACAGATTTTCCTTAGGACCATGAGATGCCCCCCTCGACAAACACACACACACACACACACACACACACACACACACACGCACGCACGCACACTCCCACAGCTCTTTATGTCCACCTTTGAACCAATACTTAGCTCTGAGAGATCAGGGGTCTGTTCTGATCTCCGTATCCATGGTAAGCATACAGGGCCCTGGGCAGAACAGATGGCAGTGTCTGTTGAGTGAATGAATGCATATGTGTGACATCGCACTAACCCTGAATCATTCGGTGGACTCAGTCAGTATTGTGATTACTGCAGTGTCAGCCTTCACAGCCTCGGGAGAATTACCTCAGGTTTACACATTCACCTAGCAGGAAAGCTAGAAAGCTGGGAGCAGCCTGCAGGCTTAGTGAAGCCATTATAGGGCCAGTTGGGGGTGTTTGTTTTTGGAGGGAGGGAAGGAA
>NW_006285318.1:375680-378864 GCF_000327345.1 Myotis davidii
AAAGAGGCCTGGAGCCAGGGAGGCTGTGGGGGAGGAAGAGAGGGGGAAGTGGGAAGCCCGAGGAAGGCAGCAAGCAGGTAGGAATGCAGGGGAGGGACCAGAGCTGGCACAGAGCGAGGGGTGACAGCAGCCGCAGGGAGGGCACAGGAGCGGGAGGAGGGAGGCTCAGGCACTGCAGACAGAACCATTCTTTCTTCCGGGACACCGGGACACCGGGACCTTAGCCCTTCTGAGGCTCCTTGCTCTCCAGCCCCGGGATTAGACTAGTTTCTCTAACCACTCCCTCGGCCCCCAAATCCGGAGGACTAGGGAGAGATTCTGAGAATCCTTCACCTCCCCGCCCACCCGGGTCGAATTAGGAAAGACTTGGAACAGAATAAATTGGGGGTGGGGTGGGGGGGGTGGGTTATGAGTCAGCCTGAACCTCCTGCGAGTGCGATCGGGCAGCACCTAGAAGTGGGGGCAAGCGGGGTGGGGGTGGGGGCCCCTTCCGGGTGCTAGGCTTTACAGGCAGTGTCTGGAATAAATCTTGAGCACACACCCACTGAAGGAGAGGCTGTGGAACCTGGGTCACTCCTATGGGTCGCCCAACCTCAGTTTTCTCCGCCTCGAAGTGAGAATGAGAGTGTGTTCTGTGCGCCATAAAAGGCAGTGCGTCCTAGTGCTGTGCCCTCCACCCTAGGCCACTTGCGCCATGTGAGACTGTCCCAATGGCGGGGGTGGGAGGCCCTGATCTGTCATCACGAGGAGCTCAAAGGTGGCTCTGGTCCCCAAAGGGCTTGAGGGGACCCAAAGTGTCTGGCGAAAGGTCTCAGGCAGGAGACAGGTTTCTCTTTTATTTCTGCCGCTTCCAGGTGGGGAAGAAAAGGCAGCCGGTGTGAAACCAAGGACGGATGGCAATCCGTGTACAGGCTGCGCCCCCTCTAAGCAAAGGCACCTGAGATTCACTATGCTTGCAATTCACTCGTTCATTTTATCAGAGGAACGGCCAGCGGAAACGGAAGGACTCACACTAAGACTCCAGTACGGGGCTGTCCTATAGACCCGACTGAGTGTGGGAAGACCAGACCCAGGGACAGAAAAGGGGTGGCGGGGGGCGCGGGTTCTGCCCGCATTGCCGGGGTTGCATAGACTCAGCTTGGCGCCACCACCCACTCACTGCATTTTCCCAGCTGGAAACGGCGGATGGCATCTACGCATGCGTCCTCCGCCCCCACCGGACCTTGGGGCTGGGTTGGCCTGTCCTTGGTGAAAATGCTGTCCGCGCATGCGTGACCGGCTCACTTCTTGTTCCCAGGGAGGTTGGAGAGTCCCCTATAGAGCTGGCGGTGCAATCCGGTCTGACCCTTAGGGGATGATTGTAAAGGGATGTTGACAAAGCCGGTGTGACAGCGATTCGTCACAGTGAAGGCGCCTGGTCGCAGAAGGAGGAGGAGAAATGCAGGCCGCCAGGGGAAGTTTGGGTGGGCGGGCGCAGAGTCCTCAGAAGTAGACGGGAGCTGTGGTTGCTCCTTTCAACTAGATCACAGTTTCCGGTCCTTTGGGGAAACTGAAAACCGGAAGACAGAAGGGAGTGGGTGTGTTAGACCCAGAGGAAACCCCTCTCATTCCCGTCCTCACATTTCCATGTCCTAGAAGGGACTCAATATGAGGTCCAGTCGCCCTGGCCAGGTAGCTCAGTTGGTCAGAGCGTCATCCCATACGCCAAGGTTGTGGGTTTGATCCCTGGTCAGGGCACATGTAAGAATCAACCAAGGAAGACATAAATAAATGGAACAACAAATTGATCTCTCTCTCTTAAAAAAAGTCAATAAAAAAGAATAATTTTAAAAAATATGAGGTCCAAAGGAGGCTAGGCTTGGACAGTAACTGCCCCACACCTCACCCCAAGTCTTCCAGCCAGTTAGTTCTAGGAGCCCACCCCACACTCTGGGGGCCTCTGAGTCAAAAAGGGGGTCCTTTGGGGTGGAGCTGGGTGCGGGTGAAATACCTGCTGTGGAGCTGCCCCTGTAGCCTAGAAGAACCTCTGTGGAAGGAAGACCCCAGGTCAAGTACTGTAAAGAGTGACTTCAGACCATCTATCAGGGAAGTGAATGAAGCCTGAAGGAGATTGGAAGCCGTTTAGTGTGAGATGGGGTTAAAACTCTGACTTCGAATGGCAATAAAAACGACAACATGGATGGGCCTAGAGCAGTGGTTCTCAACCTTGGCTGCACATTAGAATCACCTGGGAAGCTTTTTAAAATCCTGATTTCTGGGCCTCCTCCTCCGGAAATTCTGTTTCTTTGTTACTAATGTTGTGGCCCCACGCCATAACAAAGAAACATTTTCCGGAGGATGAGGCCCAGAAATCAGGATTTTAAAAAGATTCCCAGGTGATTCTAATGTGCAGCCAAGGTTGAGAACCACTGGCCTTGAGGGTATTATACTAACTGAAGTAAGTCAGAGAAAGACAAACACCTTATGCTATCACCTACATATGGAACCTAAAAAACGAAACAAACAAAACAAAAATAGACATAGAAACAGTGAACAACCTGGTTGCTGTATGGGTGGGTGTGGGGGGGATGGGTGAAAAAGGTGAAGGAAAATAAGAGGTATAGATTTTCAGCTATAAAATAAGTCACAGAATGTGATGCACAGAGAATATACTCATTAATACTGTAATTACTTTGCATGGTGACAGATGGTTACTACACTTAGTGTGGGGATTACATAATAGGGTATATAAATGCTGAATCACTGTGTTGTATACCTGAAACTAATATATTATTGTATGCCGGCTGCAGGGGTGACATTATAGAGACTTCAGGGAACTTAAAGCCTAATGCTTCTTAGGAATGAGGATCCTGAGGCCCAATCATACTATTTACACTGTTGTCAGGCTCTGTTGTGAGGATATTTACTCTATTAATCCTCATCACAACCCTATGATTACAATCATCCTTGGTTTACAAATGAAGAAACTGAGTACTGAAAAGTTTTTTAACTCTTTTTTTTAAATTGATTGCTTTTAGAGAGAGAGGAAGGGAGGACAGAAGGAGATCTATCCTATCTAATAAAAGAGAAACATGGTAATTAGTGTACAACCGCTACCCTTCCCATTGGCTAATCAGGGAGATATGCAAATTAACTGCCAGCCAAGATGGCGGCCGGCAGCCAGGCAGCTGATGCGAACAGGGAG
>NW_006285318.1:380054-380638 GCF_000327345.1 Myotis davidii
GAGAGAGAGAGAGAGAGAGAGAGAGAGAGAGAGAGAAACATTGATTTGTTGTTCTACTTATTTATGCATTAATTGGTTGATTCTGGTATGTTCCCTGACTGGAGATTGAACTCGAGACCTTGGCATATCTGAACGGCGCTCTAACCTACTGAGCTATCTGGCCAGGGTGAGTACAGAAAAGTTAAGCCACTTTCCAAAGTTAAGGAGCAAAGTGAAACTTCAAACTCAGAGATTCTGGCTCCAGAGGCCGCACTCTTATGAGCACAAATTCTGCTGCTCTGGGTAAGAGACCAGATAAGAGAGACCTAGTAAAAGGTCACGATTGGAATTCATTTCCTGAGCGCCTATTATGTTTATCTCATACTGCTTTCATCTTCCCCCAACAACCCTGAGAGGAAGGAATTGCTGGATGAAGGAACTGAGACAGAGAGATCCCATATCTTGCCCCAGCTCACACAAACAGTAAAGTAGTTGGACCATGTTGATGTAGCAACTTGACTCAGGTAACTAACTAGTTAACCAAGACAAACCATGAGACTAAAATCTAGGTCTCCTATCTCCCAATCTTGGGGCTTTTTTTTTTT
>NW_006285318.1:380895-382765 GCF_000327345.1 Myotis davidii
CCCCCCCACCGAGGCTGGGAGATAAGAGGCCCTAGGCTTCCTGATGATTGCAGTTCAAGAACTGCACTCCTTTCCTTACTAGACCTTTGTATGTTCGGGTTCTTAGTTCACCAATACTAAGAGAGATGCCCTGGAGCTGTGGGAGATACATCTACATCTCAAAGGGACAGGGGAAGAATTTACAGTTGTAAGTCCCTTTTAGTAAACACTAAGCAAGGGAGGTCAGGGAACTATGTTAGGTGTCAGCTAGAACAAAAGGTAAATTCTTTAAAAATATATACTTTTATTGATTTCAGAGAGGAAGGGAGAGGGAGAGAGAGATAGAAACAATGATGAGAGAGAATCATTGATTGGCTGCCTCATGCACGCTCCCTACTGGGGATTGAGCCCACAACCTGGGCATGTGCCCTTGACCAAAATCAAACCTGGGACCCTTCAGTCCACAGGCGGACGCTCTATCCGCTGAGCCAAACTGGCTAGGGCCAAAAGGTAAATTCTTTTGACAGCCCTGAGATTTTCCAGGTGGGAACTGAGTCATCTCATGGACTGTGATGATATTGAAGACTTGGAGATCTGGAGAAGGAATTGACTCTATTGGTGAACTGAGAACCCGAACATACAAAGGTCTTGGAAAGAAAGGAGTATAGAGGGAAGAGCAAGGAGGAGATCGGAGGCAGGACTGTGTCTTCTGCTAGGGCAGGAGTGAAGGCCAGTGTTGTGGAAAACAGGTAACAGGGAAAGCAGTGAATGAGGGCGGGGTTAGGATAAGAGCAGTCTGAGGTCTTGGAGACAGACAGCAGCTAAATCACAAATCCCAGCAGGACCTCCCTATACAAAAGGTCGTGCAAGTATTCACTGTGTAGGACACCTTGCACTGACGCAGTGAGAACAGGGATCTAAAAGTCAACCTCAAGCAGCTGTGCCATACATCCTAGTGCAGGGCTCCGTGAGTCAGGAAAATGGGGTGCCTTTTTCTACCAAACATAGCTAGCTGCACTGTGAGCCAGAGGGGTTGCCTCTGCCCAGAAGAGCACCTTTGTTTAAATAGAATGAAGGTGCTAGACGGGCAAGCTGTGGCTTATGTGCCAGGCGCCGAGTTAGTGGTTGCCAAGGTAGCAGATCAGTTGAGATTATTGAAAAACCTGAGCAGCTGTCTTTAAAAAGAGCACCATGAACAATGAATGTAGCCCTGACTGGTTTGGCTCAGTGGATAGAGCAGTGGGCCGTGGGCTGAAAGGTCACGTGTTCCATTCCGGTCAAGGGGTGTACCTTGGTTGCAGGCTCGATCCCCAGTAGGGGGCATGCCGGAGGCAGCTAATTGGTGTTTCTCTCTCTTCAATGTTTCGATGTTTCTAGCTCTCTATCCCTTTCCCTTTCTTTCTATAAAAAGTCAATAAAAAATATATTTTAAAAAAAACAACAATAAACAATGAATGCATTTCCTTCTGACAGGGACCAGAATGGTGGTATGGTGGGCGTATTCAACCCCTTCATGGAGAAACTGCAGCTGAAAACTGAACAAGTGAGACTCTGATATGTCTGCTACTCACTGGTAGTTCAGTGTGATTTCATCCAGATGAATGATCCCCTCTTCCTTCTCCTCCTGTGTCCCCTTTCCTTGCCTCTTGCCCCCTTCAGGCTCAGGATCTTCCTGGGTCTTTCGCCTGTGACTTTCGTTTCCTTGAACAGAACTCTTAATATCTAATCTAATAAAAGAGAAACCTGCAAATTGACTGTACCTTTGCTATGCCCTAAGCCACTCCCACCAGCCAATCAGAGTGACTATATGCAAATTAGCCCAACCAAGATGGCGGCTGGAAGCCACAGAGCTGGAGCAAGCAGGAGGCTTGGTTGCCTGGCAATGGAGGGG
>NW_006285318.1:383504-388200 GCF_000327345.1 Myotis davidii
CCGAACCCATGGTTCATAGATCAAGGCTCAACCACTGAGGCACGGTGGCCAGACCTGAACTGAACTATTAATGAGCATTTATTACTCAGAGCAGTACATGCAAAAATGTCCTCAGTGACCCCTAGCTGCTTTTGCTCAGTGGATAGAGCATAGGCCTGCAGACTAAAGGGTCCCAGGTTCGATTCTGGTCAAGGGCACATGCCCAAGTTGCAGGCTTGATCCCCAGTGGGGGGGCGTGCATATGGCAGCCCACTGATGATTCTCTCTCATCATTGATGTTTCTATTTCTCCCTCTCCCTTTGTCTCTGAAATCAATTTTATATATATATATAATGTCCTCAGTGATGTCTCCAAGATCAGGTAGGGGAAACAGACATGTTTTTTTAAATATGTTTTCATTGATTTCAGAGAGGAAAGGAGAGGGAGAGAGAGATAGAAACACAGGCGAGAGAGGCACATCGATTGGCTACCTCCTACTACTGCCTCCTGCATGCCCCACATTGGGGATCAAGCCTGCAACCTGGGCATGTGCCCTGACCAGTAATCGAACTGTGACCTCCTGGCTCAATCCACTGAGCACACCAGACGGCCAGACAAGTTTTTTTTAAATTTATCGAGTTATTGACTTATGCATCTCTATTTTATGAAATGGATTTGAAGCAACTGTCAATTGCAAGATATATCATTTCCTGCCACTATACCAGCATGGACAATAGAACTAAGCTAGGGCAAGATGATAAGAATCCCTTTTATTCATTTTGCTTTAAAATTTGTTTTAATATTATAGCTTTATGCTGTATATAGTTATGTTATTATCTTCTTTTCAAGTGTGCAGAAAAGTAGAGAATACTATAAAACACCCCCAGTTTAATAAAATCTTCACATTTTTTGTCAGACTTGAGTTTTTAAAAGAAAGCAGAGCCCTGCCCAGCCGGGTGTGGCTCAGCAGTTGAGCGTCGACCCAGGAACCAAGAGGTCACTGGTTCGATTCCCGATCAGGGCATATGTCCAGTTGCGGGTTCTATCCCCAGTGTGGGGTGTGCAGGAGGCAGCCAATCAATGATTCTCTCTCATCATTGATGTTTCCATTTTTCTCTCCCTCTCCCTTCCTCTCTGAAATCAATAAAAATATATTTTAAAAAAAAGAAAAAAGAAAGAAAGCAGAGCCTTGGCTGGATAGCTCAGTTGGTTATAGTGTTGTCCTAATACACCAAGGTTGCCGGTTAGATCCCCGATCAGGGCACATACAAGAATCAACCAATGAATGTATAAATAAGTGGAACAACAAATCAACGTCTCTCTCTTTCTTTCTCTCGCTTGCTCTCAAAATCAATAAGTAAAAAATTAATTTAAAAAAACAAAGCAGAAACTATACAGTTGAATACCCCTTGGCACCCATCCCCTCTCCTCCCCCAGTTACCACTGTCCTGAACTTGGAGTTTACCATGTCCATATATGTTTTGTTCTTCAACTTTATATGAATGTATCCATCAATTTCATAGTATTTTGTCAACATGATATAGTCTCGTTTTGCACAACTGGCATGAACACTGTATGGCCCCTATGTTGGTAATGCAACTCTAGATATCCCTTATACTTACACGGTGCTCTCCTCACATAGGCCTATTTTTTAAAAATATATTTTTATTGATTTCCGAGAGGAAGGGAGAGGAGAGAGAGATAGAAACATCAATGATCAGAGAGAATCATTGATTGGCTGCCTCCTGCACGCCCCATACTGGGGATCAAGCCCACAACCTGGGCATGTGCCCTGACCGGGAATTGAACCATGACTTCCTGGTTCATAGGTCGATGCTCAACCACTGAGCAACACTGGCCGGGCCTCACATAGGCTTCTTAAGGGGCATAAGACATCTTATGGTTCTCATTTGACTCAAGAAGGAACAAAGGTTCAGAGAATGAAGGGGAGCCTTGAGACCTTCAAGGGACAGAGGCCTAGGCTGTGGTCAACTGGGTGGTACTGTGAGTCATATCAAGACAAGTAGTGTGTTGCCCAGCCTGTGTAGCTCACTGGTTGGCGTGTTGTCCCATGCACCAAGAGGTCACCGGTTTGATTCCCCATCAGGGCACAGGCCTGGGTTGCAGGCTCACCCCTAATAGAGGGCTTGCAGGAGGCAGCCAATGGATGTTTCTCTCTCATTGATGTTTCCATCTCTCTCCCTTCTTCTCTCTTTAAAAATCAATAAAAACTTTTTTTAAAATGCAGTTTACAAAAGAAAGAAAAAAGACAACTGTGAGCAACTGGAGAGCAGGCAAGTGGGAGGGAGTGGAGTTGAGGGTAGGAAGGAATGGTAGACAAGTGAGGACAAAATAAAAGTGGAGTCTGAGGAGGGAGCTGTATGGCTTTAAATCTAGTAGTGACTCTCAACCGGAACTTCAAAAAACATTGATGCCTGGGACCCACCTCCAGAGATTCTAATGCATTGGCCTGCTGGGCGGCCTGGGCAGCAGGATGTTGAAAAGCTTACCAGCGGATTTTGGATGCAAACCATTGAGTAAGCAAAGCAATTTGTCAGGCAGTGAATTGGTTGAGGGGGTGGTACTCAAAGGCTGTTTTGTTAACATTAATAAGATCTTAGACCTCAAAGCCTGGCTTGATAATGCGGTGTAAATAAGGTACTGAGATCTTAGCCCCAGATTCTATGGACAGAAATGGGCTAAAATGAGAGGTGATAATCTGCTTTCCTCAGTGCTGTTCATACTAGTCTTAAACTATGTGTTCAGTTATGGGGCTTTTACCTGAAGGGGAGAGTAGCAATTTTCACCACGACTGCCAGTAACTACCACAGGGTAATAGAATTCAGCAAACATTCTCTAAGTACTTCCTTTATGCAGGCGCTGTGCTGCACTAAAATAAGAGAAAATGGCAAAATCACAATCCTTGCCCTCAAGCTTACACTGAGGGCAACCCAGACACATTATACAACAATAAACACAATGCGCTGAGGGCTAGAGGTAAGTCCAAAGCACAGGGAACAGAGGGCAGACAACACCTAACTCTGCCCCAGGAGTCTCTGCCCAGGGCCTCAGAGTGGGCTTCACAGGAGTGAAAGGACAAGTAGGAGTTGCCTAAGGGCATCCTTGAAGCTGGGGGTTAGGACGAGCATGCGCAAAGGTTCAGGTGTAAAGGCACCTGCAGAAGGGCAAATAGTTTGGTGCAGTAGAAGCACAGGGAATAAATATGTGGTGGGGGAGAAGCAGGTGATGAGGCTGAGGGCGGGGCTTCCCCCTGCAGTCAGCTCATGCAATCATCAAAGGGAGGAGTGCGCAAAGGACAGCGAGGTCCTAATGGAGGAGAGGGCATCTAACTTAGGGCTTGGAGGATGAGTAGAAATTTACCAGGCTGGGAGGTGGGATGGATGGGGGTGGGGAGAGGAGGGGGAACAGTGTGAGTAAAGGAGTGGAGGCAGGATGAGCCTGACGTGTCAGGTACAATGAAGGAACCAGCAATCTGGTAGAAATGATCAAAACCATCTGGGGCGCATTTTGAAAATATCACTGCCTGGGTCCCACTTCCCATCCTCCAGTAAGGATTCTGATTGATATGGTCTGGGGGTGGGGTCTAGGCCTTAGTATTTTATTTTAAATTTATCTGGGAAATTTAAATATTTCAGTATTTTTAATACGTTTTTATTGATTTTTAGAGAGGAAGGGAGAGGGATAGAGAGATAGAAACACTGATGAGAGAGGAACATCATTGATTGGCTGCCTCCTGCACCCACCCCCCACCCCTGACTGGGAATCGAGCCTGCAACTTCTTGGTTCCTGGGTCACCACTCAACCGCTGAGCCACACCCGCCAGGCTATTTTTCAGTATTTTAAAAAAATCTCCCAGATGATCCTAATATACACCTGGGTTTGAGAGCCATAGCTATAGGGGAGCTGGTTAGGACATTGGGGGAAAGGTAGGCTAGAGCCAGGAAACAGTGATGATAAATTGGCTAATATATATTGAATTTTAACTATGTGCCAGACATTTTTATTAATCTATTTAATCCTCATCGCCCTGTGAGGATAGATACTATTATCCTTATGTGGCAGATGAGTAAACAGTAATTTGACCAAAGTCCTGTATCAAAGTAAGTGGCAGGCAGTCTGGCTTCCAAGCCTATCCTAGAAAGACTTGTATTCCAAGCCAAAGAGCTTGGGTTTGCTTCTGTGCCAGTCTTTATTAATTTAGTGTGTATCTGTCCAGAATTTCTTTATGCATATATAAGCAAATATGAGTATGTATTCCCCTGTTTCTTTTTTTTTTTAATATATTTTATTGATTTTCCACAGAGAGGAAGGGAGAGAGATAGAGAGTTAGAAACATCGATGAGAGAGAAACATCGACCAGCTGCCTCCTGCACGTCTCCTACTGAGGATGTGCCCGCAACCCAGGTACATGCCCTTGACCGGAATCGAACCCGGGACCTTTCAGTCCGCAGGCCGACGCTCTATCCACTGAGCCAAACCGGTTTTGGCTATTCCCCTGTTTCTTACATAAAAGGTAGCATACTCGATACACTGTTTTGTATCTTGCTTTATTTTTAGTTAATCCTCACTGGAGAAGATTTTTTCCATTAATTTTTAGAGAGAGTGGAAGGGAGGGAGGGAGAGGGAGAGAGAGAGAGAGAGAGAGAGAGAGAGAGAGAGAGAGAGAGAGAGAGAGTGAGAGAGAGAGAGAGAGAAA
>NW_006285318.1:388262-388587 GCF_000327345.1 Myotis davidii
CTGGGAATCAAACCTGTAATCCAGATATGTGACCTTGACTGGAAATCAAACCCACCACCATTTGATGCATGGGCTGACGCTGTAACCACAGATGCACCAGCCAGGGCTATGTCTGGCTTTATTAACAAAACTACAGGCCCGATGCATGAAATATGTGCAAGAGTAGGCCTTCCTTCCCCCGGCTGCCAGCACCGGCTTCCCTCTGGCACCTTGGACCCCGGCTTCCCTCACAGCTCCGGCTTCTTCTGGAAGGTCGTCCAGTCTAATTAGCATATTACTCTTTTATTATTATAGATATCCTGTAAATCTTTACAAATCAGTACAT
>NW_006285318.1:388719-397374 GCF_000327345.1 Myotis davidii
GCTTCCATTTTGAGGGCAGTAGCTAAAAGTGACCCCTAGGATTCAGGCTCTTTTTATATTTCAACCCTGCCATCTTTAGTACATCGGCTTTTTATTCAATCATCTTGTGACTTTGTGATTACAGAATAGGTTATTAAAATACAAGCAAGTTGTCCTCACTTAGCTACTTTCAAGACAAGAAGAAAGGAGTAGCAACCCAGCCGGTGGCTCATGGCTGAGAGTCAACATATGAACCAGGAGGTCATGGTTCAATTCTGGTCAGGGCACATACCAGGGTTGTGGGCTTGATCCCCATCAGGGGGCGTGCAAGAAGTAGCCAATCAATAATTCTCTCTCATCATTGATGTTTCTCTCTCTCCCTCTCTCTCTCTGAAACCAATAAAAATTTATTTTAAAAAAATCAGTACATAGAGAACTTCCTCTTCTGTTATTTAGAGATATACTACTTAATTTCCCAGCATTTCTAGATCTTCCAGTTTTTATATTGTTACTTAGGATATCATGTATTTCCACTATGATCAGAGGATGAATTTCTTTTTTCTTTATTTTATGTTTTTTCTTTTTTTATATTTTTATTGATTTCAAAGAGGAAGGGAGAGGGAGAAAGAGATAGAAACATCAATGAGAGAATCATTGATGGGCTGCCTCCTGCACACTCCCTACTGGGGACCAAATTTGTAACCCAGGTATGTGCCCTTGACTGGAATCGAACCTGGGACTCTTCAGTCTCCAAGCTGATACTCCATCCACTGAGCCAAACTGGCTAGGGCTCTTTCTTTTTTGGGGGGGAGGGGATGATGAATTTCAATCCTTTGAAGTTCATTAAGCTTACTCTATAGGTATTGATATGGTTAATTTTGGTAAATGTTCTATATGCATTTCAAAAAAGTTTATTCTGTTGTTGTTGGCTGTGGCGTCCTGTATATGTCAATCATTAATTGTTCATATATTTTATATCCTTCCAGACTCATGGAGTGGGAAGAAGATGCTTGGTTCTGAGTTCTTAAATAAACTGTCAACCAATCCATCTTTGTTTTTGGATGCACTCCTCCTTCCAGAGATACCTGGTACTGTTAATTTTGGAGTATCTTGGGGATTCCACTTTCAATATGTTTTGTACTGGTCTCAGCCTATCAGTAACCAGTGTTGTCTGGACCGGCCCTTGTGTTTCTTACTGTGATTGGAAGACGCCCTTCAGCAATAACCATCAGGAAACTTTGACAAGATACAGGTTTATTACTTACTAGACCCGGAAATTACACAGCAGCAACTGGGGCCACAGAGGGAGAGGAGGAGGTGGAGAGGGAGAATGGGTCTTGGGTTCTGTTTTTATTGGGGTCCAGGATAGGGGCCGAAGGTTTGGCTGGCTCATTCTTTGTTAGTGAATTTAAAACATAAGAGTGGGAATCTAAAATGCAGTAAGAGAAAACAAACACGTAGGCCAAATGGTCAGATATTGAAATCATTCCATTCAATCAGAAAAATATTTTTTATTGAATCTATTGGGATTACAGTGATTAATAAAAATATACACATTTCAGGTATATAATTCTACAGCACATCATCTGTGTACTGTATTGTGTGTTCATCACACCAAGTCAGGTCTCCTTCCATCACCATTTATCTCCCCCTTTACCTTCTTCTATTATCCCCCATGGAATTTAAAATTTTTAAAACCTTCTACATGGTTGGGATTTTATAAAAAGTATTAGTTTCTTGTAGCTGCTGTAGTAAATTACCATAAACTTGGTGGCTTAAAACAATTGAAATTTATACCCTCTCTCAAAAAAAAAGAGAGAACTCAACCAAGATCTCTAAAACAAAGGAGCCTAAGTAGGGGGAAGCACCTGGCTTTTATCTAGTCTAGTGGCTGGGAATGTGTTTATTGGAAGTGGGTGCCTCTTTGAATTGGATGTCTCAGGCAATCAAAGCTTAAGCCGGCACTTGCATTACAAAAGAGAACAAAAAACAAATGTTAGGGCTTACACTGTGCAATAGTTTGCTGACTTTCATCCTCCCAGCTGCTGGTATATTATTTAGTTTTCTGCAGTCTGCTTTATCCATTACTACTCATGCACATTTCAGAATTTTCCTCTCCAATTCTTTTTGTCCTTATGGATTGATGTCTTTTTGTAGGTATACTTTGAAGAATTACTTAATTTTTGAGTGGGTAATATGCATATACTTCAAAAATGAAAAGGTGTGCAGTGGAAAACTTCCCGCCATCACTGTCAATCTACCCAGTGTCCACCCTCCCCACACATTCATCATTTATTATTCATTTATCATATAATCTAGTGTTTTCGTATACTCTCTCATTGATAATGATTTTTTTAAAATATATATTTTATTGATTTTTTACAGAGAGGAAGGGAGAGAGATAGAGAGTTAGAAACATCGATGAGAGAGAGACATCGACCAGCTGCCTCCTGCACATCTCCTACTGGGGATGTGCCCGCAACCCAGGTACATGCCCTTAACCGGAATCGAACCTGGGACCTTTCAGTCCGCAGGCCGACGCTCTATCCACTGACCCAAACCGGTTTCGGCTGATAATGATTTTTAAAGATATATTTTTTATTGATTTTAGAAAGAGGAAGGGAGAGGGAGAAAGAGATAGAAACACTGAAGAGAGTGTAGGGGGCATGCAGGAGGCAGCCGATCAATGATTCTCTCTTATCATTGATGTTTCTGTCTCTCTCTCCCTTTCTCTCTCTGAAATCAATAAAAACATATTTAATAGATCAATCAATCAATTAATCAATCAATAATAGGAGTTAAGACTTATAAGGATGCCTTTTATTCAGTTGGACAAACTAATAACTGGATCATTTGGATTTGCATCTTCCATAATTGGTGCTAAGAGAGAAAAGTGAAGTGGTGGGTTTTCCCTTGGTGTCTCCTGGAGGACTTATAATATGGAACCTAAGGCCATGGGTCTAAAACAGGTGGTCAGTAGTTGCTAAAGAATGACAGGACTTGATTTAATGTTTGAGTCTTACTAGACACTGAAGGTACAAAAATGTATGGTGTCTGAGGTTCAGACGGAGTTTGAAATTTACTAGATCCAAACCAAACAGCTGTGTGACTTAGGCTTTGTCTCATTTTCTTATCTTTAAAATTTAGGTAAAGGCACTTACTTGAAGATCATGTGGATTTAGTAGAATGGAAAGCATTTATTAAACAACAAAAGGAAACTTCTGTGGGAGTAGAGCTTTAATATTCTTACCACGGCCACAACAAAATGGTGATTATGTGAGGTGGATGATATGCTAACTAACCTTATTATGGTAAACATTTCTCAATATCTATGTGTATTAAAAAAATCACCACATTCTACACCTTACACTTACGCAATGTCATATATCAATTATATCTCATAAAGCTGAAAAGAATGTCTCAAGGAAAACCTACTTACCCACGCCCCGCTAGAGAATTAGATTTCCTTCTTCCACTCCTCTCTCCTTCTCCTTTTCTTCTCCTCCCCTTCTTTTTTTCACTGAGGTGAAATTCACAAAACATAAAATTAACTATTATAAAGTGAGCAATTCAGTGGCAATGAGTTTATTTACAATGTTGTGCAACCACCACCTCTGTCTAGTTCTGTAAATCTTTACAAATCAGTACATAGAACCCAGCCGGTGTGGCTCATGGCTGAGAGTCAACATATGAACCAGGAGGTCAAGTACCCATTAAGCAGTTGCCCACACTCTCCATCCCTCAACCCCTGGCAACCACTGATCTGTGTTCTGTCTCTATGGATTTACCTATTGTGAAAGCATACAATGTGTGAGCTTTTTTGTCTGGCTTCTTTCACATAGCATAATGCTTTCAAGATTCATCTGCATTACAGTATGCCTTATGTACTTCATACTTTTTTATGACTGAATAATAAATATTCTATTGTATGTATATACCACGTTTTGTTTATCCATTCATCTGGTGATGGACGTATGAGTTGTTTCCACCTTTTGGCTGTTGTACATAGTGATGCGTGTACAGGAATTTGTTGAGTACCAGTTTTCAGTTGTTTGGGGGAATCTACCTAGGAATGGAATTGCTGGGCCAGTTGATAATTCTATGTTTACGTTTTTGAGGAACCGCCAAACATACCACAGCAGCTGAAATTGTTTTACATTTCCATCAGCAGTATGAGGGTTTCAATTTCTCCATATTCTTGCCAACATTTATTATTATTTTTTAAAAAATGTATTATAACCATCCTAGTGAGGATGGTATCTCACTGTGGTTTTCATTTGCATTTCTCTAATGATAAATGATGTTGAGTATCTTTTCATGTGCTTCTAAGACATTTGTGTGTCTTCTTTGGAGAAATGTCTATTGAAGTCCTTTACCCATTAAAAACTCTAATTTTTAAAAATATCTTATTTTTAAAAATATTTTTATTGATTTCAGAGAGGAAAGGAGAGGACGAGAGAGATAGAAATATCAATGATGAGAGAGAATCATTGATCTGCTGTCTCCCGCACGTCCTCCGCTTGGGAATCGAGCCCGCAACCTGGGCATGTGCCCTGATCGGGAATCGAACTGTGACTTCCTGGTTCATAGGTAGATGCTCAATCATGGAGCCACATCAACCAGGCTGTTTTTCATTTTGTAGTTGAATTATGAGTTCTATTATATTCTGGATACTAGACCCTTATAAGATTTGCAATGACGTTCTCCTATTCTGTGAGTTGTCTTTTCACTTTGATGCACAGAAGTTTTACATTTTTATGAAATCCAATTTATCTGTTTTTTTTTCTTTTGTTGACTGTACTTTTGATGTCATACTTAGGAACTCACTGTCACTCTTTGCCACACTTACTGTGAGGATAAAGACCCTTCTCAGCAATCAAACTGTCAACATCCCAGAAAATGTTGACATCTCTCTGAAGGGGCGCACAGTTATTGTGAAGGGCCTCAGAGGCACCCTGTGGAGGGGTTTCAATCAAATCAATGTGGAACTCAGTCTCCTTGGAAAGAAAAAAGAGGCTCTGGGTTGACAAATGGTGGAGATATAGAAAGGAACTGGCCACCGTTTTCACTATCTGCTGTCATGTACAGAACATGATTAAGGGTGTTACACTGAGCTTCTGTTACAAGATGAGGTCTGTGTACACTCACTTCCCCGTAAATGTCGTTATTCAGGAGAATGGTTCTCTTGTTGGAAACAGAAATTTCTTGGGTGAAAAATACATCCACAGGGTTCGGATGAGGTCAGGTGTTGTTTGTTCAGTATCTCAAGCCCAGAAAGATTAGTTGATTCTTGAAGGAAACAACATTGAACTTGTATCAAATTCAGCTGCTTTGATTCAGCGAGCCACCGCAGTTAAAAGCAAAGATATCAGAAAAATTTTGGTTGGTATCTATGTTTCTGAAAAAGGCACAGTTCAGTAGGCTGATGAATAAGATCTAAGTTGTCCAGCTATAGAAATTGCAAGATTCCAAATGATTCCTCAGACTTATTTTTTTTTTCAAATTTTATTTTTTATTACAAAGGGTATTACATATGTGTCCATTTTTTTCCCCGCCCTAGACAGTCCCCTAGCCTCCCCTATTCCCCAGTGTCTTATGTCCATTGGTTAGGCTTTCCTCAGACTTATTTGCAATATTATATTTATTGAATTCATTGGGGTGACACTGGTTAACAGGTCCCAGGTGCACAATTGTACAATATATCATTTGTACAACATACTGTGTGTTCACTACTCCAAGTCAAGTTTCTGTCCATCACCATTTATCTCCCCTATACAGTGGGGCCTTGACTTACGAGTGTCCCGACTAACGGGGTTTTTGAGATACGAGCCGTCTCTCGGCCGATTTTTTGCTTTGAGTTGCGAGCTAAAATTCGGGTTACGAGCCAGCTTCAGATACCCCACCGCTAGTTGGTGCAGCGAACGTCACAGTGAACACCACAACATCAGCCCAGCATCACGTGTCTCACTCGTTCACTTTATGATTTGACATACAAGTAATTTGAGTTACAAGCTCCGTCACGGAATGAATTAAACTCGTAAGTCAAGGCCCCACTGTACTCTTTTTCACCTCCCTCTACTCCCTTCCCCTGGCAATCACCACACTGTTGTCCCTGTCCATAAGTTTTTTCTCTTTCTTTTCTTTTTTTTTTGTTTTGGTGATATTTTAAAGATGAACCCTAGCCAGTTTGGCTCAGTGGATAGAGCATCGGCCTGTGGACCGAAAGGCCCCAGGCTCAATTACAGTCAAGGGCACATGTCCAGGTTGCAGGCTCGATCCCCAGTGTGGGGATGGGCAGGAGGCAGCTGATCCATGATTTTCTCTCATCACTGATGTTTCTCTCTCTCTCCCTCTTCCTTCCTCTCTGAAATCAATAAAAATATATTAAAAAAATAAAGATGAAAAAAAAGCCATGTATTGATTTGGAGGAAAAGAAAAAAAAGAATTCATTGTCAAGGTCATGAAGATTTACTGGAGCCTCTTCTTGCGGTGGCCTCAGCTCATGGCTCTTGGTATCTTGGAAAAGCTCCACTTTGAGATGAACATTTTTACGACTCATCTTCACTTTTTGGCCCCATTTCCATCCCATCCCCAAGCCCTAATGGAAAGAAGGCCATTACACTGCCCAGGATCCTTCCCTGTGTGCCCAATTGCCAAGTGACCAAGTCAACCCATGCCTAGGAATTCTCCCCTCCCCGTGGCCAACATTTTGTATTTCCATCAATCGTGTTGCTACCTCTGGCTGTAGAAGAGCAGCAGTGAATTAACTTGGTTGAAGGTGTTTGGTACCTACCACCCAGTAGTAGAGTGAAATTAAAATTATCTCCAAATCTTCAAGAATTCAGAACATTGATCTTTCAGCAAATTAGCTTTCATCAGTTGGGTTGTAGGTGAGTTGATGGTTTGGTGAATTGGCCATTTAGTCTATTGGATTTTTTTCAAGAAAGTGCTATCTTTTGATAATAAAGAAGAAATAAGAATAGAGACGTAGATCTGGTTATTTTTGCCAAAAGAAACACCGGAAGGATAAACCGTAGATGAATGTAATTGTTCACCCTAAGGCGAGGTTGGACATCTGAGAACTCTGAAAGCAGCTAGAGTTCACAGGAAAGGGCAGAGTACTATGGAGGATGGAGCTGCACAGAGAAAGTGTTCCCTTCAAGTCTTCAAGCAGTAGGGATCAGCACATATATGTAAGAAAACTGCCAGAGGCCAGGGAAAGACCACTGAAAAGGATCAGAAGGAACAATACACAGAGGCAGGAAAAGTTCATCCCCAACATCTGCCTGAGTGGGAAAATCAATTAACACACGAGGCACTGAATAAGGATCACAGGAGGGTATTGCTTCAGTACCAAATTAGCTCTAGACTATCAGTCAAATTAGCCCTGGGCTAAAGGTTATTCGGGCCAGCCCTAAAAAACTTAAATGCAAGCCTCAACAGTATCAAATTGATTAACTGTGTCCCAGAACAAATTTTTAAAAATATATTTTTATTGATTTCAGAGAGAGGAAGGGAGAGACAGAAACATCAATGATGAGAGAGAAAATCATCAATCTCCCCCACCCCCTACCGGGGATCGAGCCCATAAGCCGGGCAGGTGTCCTGACCTGGTGCATGGGACGATGCTCAATCAACTGATCCACATTGGCCAAGCACCCCAATTTTTTAAGTACAAAAAAATTCAGCACTCAACAAGGTAAAATATACAATATCTGGCATGCAATAAAATATTATCAGGTATGACAAGAAGCAGGAGACTACAACCCACATAGTGAAAAATAATCCATAGAAAATGACCCAGATGATCAATCCAATAGACAAAGAACGTCAAAACAGCTTTATGTTCAAGAAGGTGGAGGAAAGCATGAGCATGACTGACATATGGCGCCCAAGGAAGACCCTTCTCTGCCCCCACCCCACCCTCTGCTCCTGGACTCAGAGCTGAGATCCAGTCCTTGTTCAAGAAATTATGGTCGTGACTCATTGAATGGTGGAACTGGCTGGAAATCTGCTTCCTGGAACCTGCCAGAAATCCACCATCTAGGGTGCCAAAGAAAGTTGTTCATGGGAAGGTGAGTCATCAGAGGCACTCTGCTACAAAGCTATATGTGAGGGAGGGTGTCAGGGGAAGTTGCTGGCCACTGGGTGCTGCTGGCTGCCTTGCACAGCAAAAAACGGGAAAATGGAGAAGCTGGGAGTGCTTCGCTGTCTGATGGGAGATTCCAGGGAGAAGCTGCTGTCCACTGGGTGCTGGTGGTCACCTCGCACTGCAGGAGCAAGGCACCGGAGAACCTGTGATGCTTCAGGGCGCTGGTGCTGGAGAAAGCTGTGTATGCTGCAGCAACCTGCTGAGTGGGCCCACCAGAAGCAGGAAGCAAAACCGTTTTCCTTCTTGCAATGTCTTTCCAGTGCCCTCTACTGGCAAGCCTTCAGTACCAGCTGGTAAAGGAAAAACATTTAAACAGACCAGAGCCATTTTCACAGAACAGGCATAAAAGATGAATTTGAAGCCAAGAGACAAAAATCAATAAGTGGAACAGTCCACCCGTTTGATTACTCAGCTTCCATATGCACCCTTCCACACGTATTTGAGTTCTCCTACAACAAACAATTCTACAATATATATCTAACAAGATATAGCTACCCTTCTCACAAGAGAGGAAGTTTCACTCT
>NW_006285318.1:397430-400692 GCF_000327345.1 Myotis davidii
TTATAGTCATCTGTTTATATTAATTATTCCTCAAATTTAGTCATAGTCCCACTAATATTCCAGCATCTAAAGATGAAATTAATTTCCAATAAGTATTCGTATATAAAATGAAAATGGGAAAGAGACAGAAAAAGAAAACGACTAGCATATACAAATAAATACAGAAATATAACAAGCAAGAAGAAAATAAGCAAAGCTACAATAGTACTCATTTCTGTAATTGTTCACAAGGTTGTAATTGCCATCACTGGCTTTCTTCTTCCATTATCCATTCTGTATTTTCCCTGCCTTCCTCCAGAACCTCAGATGCTCTCTTTACCTGATGGAGTCACCCAAACTTCAATTCCTGAAGAGTTTGAGTCCTCAATCATCCTGCCTGTTTTCAGTTGCTATAGTTCTCCATTAACTTTTACTGTTGGGCATGGAAGTATTAAGAGGCATCTCAGATACTCCTCTGGGTTGCAGACATAATCTTCCTTGCCTCCACAGTGTAGCAGCAACTGATTTTCCCTTAGTAATGAAGATCAATCGCTCTAGCTAGTAAATTAACTCTACTTCCCCTCTCTCTTTTTTCCCCTGTAGTTTCTCTGGCTTAGGAGCCCAAACTATCCGAATTTTCTCACTTTCCAATTCAATGGAGTCATTGTTGTGCTCCCTGGTTGAGGCCTCACCCACTGGCAAAGAGGACTTATTAGAATTTAAGGCGCAGTGTCCCTAGCTTCATTAGGATCTTCCCACACATACACACTCCAGCTTTCAGGATACTATTCCTTCCCAATAAGTGCGAGGCCGGGAGCTTAACTTGCCTTGTAATTAAACCAGTAGTGCTGAGATTTTGGGTTTGATTTTCAGTAATCTCAGCCCTTCAGCTACAGGAGATAAGTCTCTACTTCAGGGCACACCTACAAACTTTTGAGTTATTTATGGCGCTTGAGCTGGGGATTCCAATCCCTGAGCTCATCTTTTGTTGCACCACTTTGTCCAGAGACAGTAGGAGCAACCAGCCAATCTCATTCTATTCCTTAGTTTTCAAAAAAAAAAATATTTGAAAGTATCATACACAGTCACCCAGCTCCTTGCTTCTTATTAGTTGATTATGTATCCAGTAGATATTTTGAGTGTCTCCATAGTCTACGTTATTAGTATCTTTCAATTTAATCAGATTAGAGAACCAATTCCAGAAACTTCAGAACCAGTTCACAAAATTCATTATTTTTAAGAAACTTTAATATATATTGATTTCAGAGAAAAAGGGAGAGAGACAGAGAGATAGAAACATCAATGATGAGAGAGAATCATGGACCGGCTGCCTCCTGCATGCCCCACACTGGGGATTGAGCCTACAACCTGGGCATGTGCCCTGAATGGGAATCAAACCACTGACCTCCTGGTTCATAGGTCGATGCTCAACCACTGAGCCACATCGGCCAGGCAGAAAACTCATTCTTAACATTCTATTCCTCCACTCCCAGTACCAAAATCTGTATTAGAGTTCTCCAGAGAAATAGAACCAAAAGGACATATTTATATATTAAGAGATTTATTACAAGGAACTGGTTCACGTAATTTGCAGCGTGAGAAGTCCCAAGATTTGCAGTCAGCAAGCTGGATACCCAGGAGACCTGATGGTGTAACTCCAATCCAAATCTGAGTCCAAGTTCAAAAGCTGGAGAAGACTGATGTCCCAGATCAAGGACAGTCAGGCAGAGAGAGAGTGAATTCTCTGTTGCTTAGTCTTTTTGTTTTATTCAGGCCTTCAATGGATTGAATGAGTCCCTCACTTTGGGAAACACCTACTTTCCTTAGTCTACCAATTCAAATGTTAATTTCATCCAGAAACACTCTCACAGGCACACGCCAAATAGTGTTGAACCAAATATCTGGGCTCTCCATGGCTGAGTCAAGTTGACAAAACAAAAATTAACCATCATGCCTGGCTCAATGGTTGAGCACTGACCTATGAACCAGGAGGTCACAGTTTGATTCCCAGGCAAGGCACATGCCCGGGTTGCAGGCTCTATCCCTGGTGTGGGGTGTGCAGGAGGCACCCGATCAATGATTCTCTGGCATCATTGATGTTTCTATCTCTCTCTCCCTCTCCCTTCCTCTCTGGAACCAATAAAAAATCCTTTTAAACAAACAAACAAACAAACAAATAAATAAAATGAGAAGTCTTTCTCCATCCCCACCCCTCAGCCCCTCGGATTGGATGCTTTAGACGATGGATCAGTCTGAGGAGGGGACAATGGACAGAGAGCTGGCAGAGGAGCAGACTAAATTGAGCTAATCAAATGTATACATTTTTTTCACTTAGATTGCCAAACAAGCAGAGCTCAAAGTTGCCAAGATGGGGAACAAACATTCCATGAGTGAGTTATTAGGTGTAATAGTGAGAAGAGCCACTCCCACTTCTACCCCTTAATTTCAGGACCCATTTATAATGACTATGGGAAGACAGAACCATATATTGGTCTGTGATTCAAAGTGTATACTACATCCTATAAAACAAAACCCCACTCTTTCAGGGTGCTGTTTCACAACTAGCATCATAACAGAGTCTGCAAAGCCATTCCACCTTTCAATTAGGCCATCTGCACCCAGATGATGTGGCCTGTGATGAGGCCAGTTAATTCCATAGGCATGGACCCATCACTACACTTCCTTTGCTATGAAATCTGTTTCTGGATCAGATGCAATGCTGTGTAGAAGAGTCCACAGATGGTGGTGCTGGCACAAACATTATAGGCAGGGAAGGGAAAACCATATCCAGAAAATGTGTCTGTTCCTATGAAGATGAATTTCTGTTCCCCTCCATGATGAAAGAGGTCAATATAAGCAACCTGTCACCAGTGGCTGGCTGGCTGGACCCCAGAGCAAATAGTGCCATGTTGAGGACTCAATTTTGGTCTCTGCTGATGGCAGATTTGGTAGTCTGCATTAGCATGAACCATGCCATCCTCAGTAAGGGGAAGTTCAAGTTGTTGAGCCCAGGCACTATATGCCTTCCAGTGGCATTCACATGGGCACAAATATCTTCACTGTCTGTGTCCATTCAGAGGTCTATCCACTTCTCTCTTCCCCCGACTTCCTTGTCACTAATATTCCAGTCCTGTTACTCAAAGTTCAAGTTTGAGCCCAGGCACTATATGCCTTCCAGTGGCATTCACATGGGCACAAATATCTTCACTGTCTGTGTCCATTCAGAGGTCTATCCACTTCTCTCTTCCCCCGACTTCCTTGTCACTAATATACCAGTCCTGTG
>NW_006285318.1:405929-407218 GCF_000327345.1 Myotis davidii
TTTCTCTCTCATCGATGTTTCTAACTCTCTATCTCTCTCCTTTCCTCTCTGTAAAAAACTCAATAAAATATATTAAAAAAAAAAAAAGAAATATGCTGTTCCATGTTTTGCTCACTGGGTGAGATTTTCCTTCACCATTATCACTCAGGGTCACCCCTGAGTAGAGCTGTAATGTGCATCTGTCCACTTTTGGATGGTACCAGCATATCATTCAGACCCATATATATAAGACAGCTTAACTTTATTCCTCCTTGGTCAACTGCTTGTAAGGAACACCCCAGGACACCATAGACTTGGATTGAAGGAGAGGAGGCAATAAAATAGGAGTTGGTGTCAAAAGAGTCTGAGTCACCTGCTCATGCAACTTACTGTATATTCTGGAATTGCCTAACTTGGTCTCTTCTATACCACTTTTATTTGATAACTAGAGGCCCAGTGCATAAAAATTCATGCACTGGAAGGGGGGGGGTCCCTCAGTATGACCTGGCCCCTCTCATAGTCCAGGAGCCCTCAGGGGCGGGAGGCAAGCTGGCTATCAGGGGATGGCAATGCCCCATCACACCTCTGCTGCTGCTGCTGCAGCAGCGCAAATCTCGGCTGGCCCTGGTTACCTGAGCCTTAGGCAACCCTGGGAGGCTGGGAAGCTGCCATTTGAGGCTTGCCTGTGCCTTGGGCCGACCCTGGGGGGCTGAGGGGACTGGGGGACTCCAGAAGCAGGCATGTGGAGCGGCCGGGCCTGCATAGGGGTGGGCCCAGTCTTGCTGTACACCTGCCACCCTGGTGGGGCTGAGGGGACTGGGCACCACCATCTTGTGGCTGTGGGCGCCACCATCTTTGAGGGTGTGTCAGTCAATTAGCATATTCCCTCCTTATTGACTGTGGGTGCCACCATCTTTGAGGGCATGGCAGTCAATTAGCATATTCCCTCCTTATTGAGTCAGTGCGCATCATAGCAATCAGTCAGTCGATTTGCATGCACCTACAGCCCCATCTACACCTGCATTTCTCATCAGAGTCCCCAGGGTCCAAGGGGGCTGGGCTGGGAACGTCTGCTCTTCCTCAGTCACCAAGGCCCCTGGGCAGGTGGGGCTGGTCTGCCTGGGCTGGAGCAGGACCCCTGGGTGGGGTGCAGTCTGGTCGGGATGCTGGGCTGAGGAAGCTGGCCCCAGTGCCCAGGGGCTTGGCTGGGTGTACATTACCAGACCCAGTTGCCCCCAACTGCCCTCCCCTGCCAGCCATCTTGTGGTGGCCATCTTGTGACCACATGGGGGCGGCCATCTTTGACCACA
>NW_006285318.1:408791-418822 GCF_000327345.1 Myotis davidii
ATATTCCCTCCTTATTGGCTGTGGGTGCCGCCATCTTGAGGGCGGGGCAGTCAGTTAGCATAGTCCCTCCTTATTGGCTGTGGGTGCCGCCATCTTTGCGATGGCATGAGGGTCAATTAGCATATTCCCTCTTTATTAGATAGGATAGATTGCTGCTATGCATGTCTAATTTTGTGGCTATGTGGGTCAGACAAGACACCCATTCATGATGGGAATTTCAGGCTGTATGGTTATTATGTATCTCACAAGAGGCCTGGTGCATGAAATTTGTGCATGGGGGGGGGGTCCCTCAGCCTGGCCTGCACCCTCTTGTAGTCCGGGACCCCTCGCTCCTTACCACCTGCCTGCTCACTGTTCCTTACTGTTGCCACGAGGTGGGAGAGGCTCACCAGCTGTGAGCCTGGCTTCTGGCTGAGCAGAGCTCCCCCTGTGGGAGTGCACTGACCACCAGGGGGCAGCTCCTGCATTGAGCATCTGCCCCGTTAGTCAGTGCGCATCATAGCAATCAGTCAGTCGATTTGCATGCACCTACAGCCCCATCTACACCTGCATTTCTCATCAGAGTCCCCAGGGTCCAAGGGGGCTGGGCTGGGAACGTCTGCTCTTCCTCAGTCACCAAGGCCCCTGGGCAGGTGGGGCTGGTCTGCCTGGGCTGGAGCAGGACCCCTGGGTGGGGTGCAGTCTGGTCGGGATGCTGGGCTGAGGAAGCTGGCCCCAGTGCCCAGGGGCTTGGCTGGGTGTACATTACCAGACCCAGTTGCCCCCAACTGCCGTCCCCTGCCAGCCATCTTGTGGTGGCCATCTTGTGACCACATGGGGGCGGCCATCTTTGACCACATGGGGGCAGCCATCTTGTGCAAGGGTGTGACAGTCAATTTGCATATTGCCTCTTTATTATATAGGATATATATATACTAGGCCTTCCTTCCCCCAGCCACCAGCACTGGCTTCCCTTTGGCACCCAGGACCCATGCTTCCCTCCAGCTACCAGCAGGCACCTGGCACTGGGCTTCCCTCACAGCCCCAGCTTCATCCAGAAGGATGTCTGGTCTAATTACCATATTATGCTTTTATTATTATAGATAATTGATTTCAGAGATGAAGAGAGAAAGAGAGAAACATCAATGATGAGAGAGAATCATTGATCAGCTGTCTCCTGCAAGTCCCCTACTGGGGATCGAGCCCACAACCTGGAATTGAACTGTGACCTCCTGGTTCATAGGTCAACACCCAATCACTGAGAGATGCCGGCCGGGCTGTGGTATTTTGTTATAGCAGCCCAAACAGACTAAGACACCTTGGTAGGCTTCTTTGAATTTCGGAAGTAACATCTGAGTGTGCTACTCTGAACCCATCTACAGAGTTGCCCAAAAGGTTTCCATTTAGTTGCCCACACGCTTTGCAGTTCAGACTGCAGTACAAACTGCTCTTGAATTTGGACCTTACAACCCAGCAGATTCAACGATACACCAAGTGTCTGTGACATATAAGAATGCTGTGTGAAGATTCTGGCAAGCACAAATGAGGCAATCATAGTGTCAACTTCTAGGAGTTTAGAGAAAATCTGTATGCTCTTTTGCAGATAACTACTCTCATTTTTTAAAAAATGTTTTGAGGTATAACTGACATACAATATTATATTAGTAGCAGGTTTAGTGTGCGCCCTGACAGTTGGGTTTTTTTCTCCTTTGTAATGCAAGTGCCTGACTTAAGCTTTGACTGCTGAGGCATCCATTTCAAAGATGCATTCATTTCAAAGGCAGCTATCTCCAATAAACACAGTGCCAGCAAAAAAAAAGGCTCCTCTGTTTTAGAGATCCTGGTTGATTTCAATAACTGAACATTTAGGCTACTTGCTTGTTTTCTCTTATTGTTTTTATGCTTTAAATTCACAAGTAAAAGAGTGAGCCCAAGCCCTAGCTGGTTTGACTCAGTGAATAGAACATCAGCTCCATAAACTGAAGAGTCCCAGGTTTGATACTTGGTCAAGGGCATGGACCTTGGGCGCATGTGGTTGGGAGGCAACCAATTGATGTGTCTCTCTCACATCATTGTTTCTCTCTAAAAATCAATGGAAAAATATCCTCGGGTGAGGATTAACAACAACAAAATAAAAGAGTGAGCCCATGAAACCCTGGCCCCCAATACAAGGAGAACCCTAGAACTGTTCTCATTCTCTCTCTCTCTCTTTCTCTTTATTATATAGGATATAATATATAGAGAGGAAGTAGAAAGGGGATGGGTGGATAAGACCTATTTCCTCAGTGTTTATTGTGTGCATTTGCATGCTGAGCTTTGACCTCAGTTATGGCTCTATCGACCATAGGGGGTGGTTGTGTTGGGTCTTGAGGAGAAGGGGCATCCCCTTTCAAGGCATCTGGACCATGTGAGTTTATCACAGGGTTTTCAAGGAGCAAAAGGATAGTCTCAGATACTAAAGGGCTAGCTACTTAGTAAGGGAGGCTCAGAGTGACTTGGTAGTTCAAGATTGTCCGTTTCATCTGGGACCAAACAGTTGTCCCCATTCCAAGTATTGGGATTCCATTCTTTATCAGTGTTAAGACTGTGACTTCAACTGTCATTGCAATTCAACAACCTACTCAATTAAACGTTGTGTTTGATTTTCAGCAATATTAGCCCTGCAGCTACAACGAAGAACAGCCTCTCTTATGCATCACGAAAGCTCTCTGGTTCTTAGACTTTGACTGAACTGCTCAAATGCATTAAAAAATATCAATCCCACATCCCAGTTCTTATAGCCATGATGACTGCCATAATGGTCAAGTGCAGCAGCCATTTTAGGTGTCCAAGGCATGTGCTTCAGTTAGCACCTCATCACAATCAACCGTAGGTTGATTAATTGTGATGTCACTGCTCGCCATGGATTACTAGCCATCCATTTTCCATTGGCAAGCACTGTGCTGAAGCCTGAAGGAGGTGTGAATGAACCAATCCCACAGTTGCATCTCTCTCTGCAGGTCTATTTCCTGGGATCACTCCTGGTAACAATTCTGTCTGTGTCCTATCTGAAGAGAGGAATGACCCAGTAATTTGAACAGGGAAAGTTAATACAAGGAATTACCTATAACAGGGGATTAGAATGATGAGGAATTGGCTAGTGAGATATAAAGAGACTCTAAAGATCATAGGAATAACAGAATTAAGATGTAGTCACTAGCCCCAGGCTAAGATACAATGCCCCTGGAGCTGAGATCCAGATTTTGTCAGAGAGACATGACTGTAGCTCACTAGATGACAGAGTATTGTGGTGTGGTACTGATGCAACCTGTTGGAAATCTATCTTCTGGAACTTGCCAGAAATCTGCCTGCTGGGGGCGGGGGGGAGGGAGAAAGCTGTTCACAGAGAGCTGCTGGCTTCCGTGGTCTGCAGGAGCCAGGCCCTGGGGAAGCTGCAAGTGCTGCAGTATCCAGAGGCCCTGTGCTTGCTGCCAAGCTGCCTGGGGGTGAGTACTGGTGCGAGGGGAGAGCTGCTGGTCACTGGGTGCTGCTGGCTGCCATGCCCTGCAAGAACCCGGGAACGGAAGAGTCTGGTGCCAGAAAAAGTCATGCAGAAGGAGACTGCCAAGCAAACACACAGGAATAAGGAAGGAAACCTCTTTTCCTCTAGCAATATCTCTTCAGCACTCTCTCCTGAGAAAGCTTCAATGCCAGCTGGCAAAGGAAAAATACCTCAAATATGTTCCATGATCACAGAACAGGCAGAAAGGATGAACTTTAAGCCGAGAGGCAATAAATGGATAACCAGCACACCAAAGGTCAAAAGGGAAATCATAAGGAAAATTTAAAAGTATTTTGAATGGAATTAAAATGAAAACAAATGCATCAAAATGTATGGAATGCATCAAAAGCAGTGCTTCAAAAGACATTCACAACATTAAATGCTTATATTAGGCTACCACTTACTCTCTTTCTGCTGCCATCTTGGTTCTGCGTTGCCTGCACGGAATGCTGGGTGAAGTCTCTGTCACAGAATGAGTTGCCACAGCCACAGGCTGAGACAGGGTCTGAAACAGAACCTGACAGTGATGAATCAGTACCAGAGCTCAAAGAACAAGATTCCACCAGGCAACCATACAAGCTCAGCTAGCAGCAGCAGCTGAAATCGATGAAGAACCAGCCGGTAAACCAAAACAGAACTGAAGTGAAAAGAAGGCACAGAAGGCTATGTGCAAAGTGGGCCTTTGCAGGTTATAGGGGTTACTAGGATCACTATGACATCTAAGAATGTCCTCTTTGTCATCCCAAAGCCAAATGACTACAAGACTCCAGCTTCAGCTACCAACAGAGGTTTTGGGGAAGCCAAGAGCGAGGCTTTATCTCAGCAAGCACAGCTAGCAACTTCTGAGAAATTCAAAGTTCAAGGTGAAGCTGTCTCAAACATTTAAGAAAACATAGATACTCCCAGTGTACAAGAGGAGAGTGAAGAAGAAGAGGCTGATGAAACAGGCGTGGAAGTTAAGGACATAGAACTGATCATGCCACAAGCAAATGTGTGGAGAGCAAAGGCAGTCCCAGCCCTGAAGAGCAACAGGAATGATATTATACATCAGTGGTTCTCAACCTCTGGCCCTTTAAATACAGTTCCTCATGTTGTGACCCAACCATAAAATTATTTTCGTTGCTACTTCATAACTGTCATGTTGCTACTGTGATGAATCGTCATGTAAATATCTGGTATGCAAGATGGTCTTAGGCGACCCCTGTGAGAGGGTCGTTCGACCGCCAAAGGGGTCGCGACCCACAGGCTGAGAACCGCTGTTATACATGCTATTATGGAATTAACAATGTAACCATTCAAAAAAGAGGACTTTTTTTGGTATTTCAAAAGAGTAACTGCAGCTTGGCTTGAAATTTGTACTGTTTCTAGCATTAATAAAGCTATGGCTTCTGAAAAGAAGAATTGTCTCAAATCAATAACCTCAGCTTCCACCTTAAGAAACTATGATAAAAAGTGGAAATTAGCCCTAACTGGTTTGGCTCAGTGGATAGAGCGTTGGTATGTGGACTGAAGGGTCCCAGGTTCAATTCTGGTCAAGGGTATGTACCTTGGTTGCAGGCACATCCCTGGTGGGGGATATGCAGGAGGCAGCTGGTTGATGTTTCTAACTTTCTATCCCTCTCCCTTCCTCTCTGTAAAAAAATCAATAAAATATATTTTTTAAAAAAGTGGAAATTAAACCCAAAGTAAGCAGAGGAAAGGAAACAATAAAGATAAGAGTAGAAATCACCAAAATACAAAGGAAAAACTATAGAGAAAATTTTAAAAACCAATAGTGGACTTTTTGGGAAGATCAATAAAATTAATGAAACACTAGCCAAATTGATAAGGGAAAAAAGAGAGAAGACCCAAATGACTAATATCAAGAATGAGATATAGGACAACACTACAGAACCTACAGAAATTAATCCTATATAGCAAAAGGCTAGAGGCCAAAAACATCACGACTGGAATGACCGCTCTACTGGATGGGGAACCATGGTGAACTGGGTGGGTGGCAGCGGTGGCCGGAGTGAAGCAGCCCGGGCCCCAAGAGGGTGCCTGGCAGCAACTAGAGCAAAGCAACCCAGGTCCCGGGTGCCTGGCAGCGGTGGCTGGAGAGAAGCAGCCCTGGTTCCGGGTGCCTGGCAGCACAGCCGGAGTGAAGCAGCCCGGGTCCTGGGTGCCAGAGGGAAGCTGGTGCCAGTAGCCAGGGGAAGGAAGGCCTACTCTTATATGAATCTTTGTGCATTGGGCCTCTAGTATAATAATAAGGGGATGTCATAAAGAGCTTTATGGTAATAAATTGGATAATTTAGGCAAACTAGACACATTCCTTAAAAGACACAAGCTACCAAGTCCACTCCAGAAAAAAACAAAAAACAAAAAACACATCACCAATCTGAATAGTCATATGTCTTTAAAGAAATTAATTTCATAGTTAAAAACTTTCCCACAAAGAAAACCTTATGTCCAGATGGCTTTACTGGTGAATTTGATCAAACAGTTATGGAAGAAATAATAGCAGTTGTATGCAAACTTTTCCAGGAGAAAGAAGAGGAATGTATTAAATTTGTATTGCTGCATAACAAACTACAAATTTAATACCCTAAATCAATATTCATTTATTATATCAGTTTCTATAGGTCAAAAGTTCAGCACAAAATGACTGGGCTCTCTGCTCAGGTTATAACAAGGCTGAAATCTAGGGGTTGTCTGGAGGCTCTGGGGAAAATATGCTTCTAAGTTCATTCTTGTTATTGACGAAATTCAGTTCCTTACAGTTGTAGGAGGAGTTCCCACGTACTTGCTGGCTATCAGCTGGGGCTGATCTCATCTCATCTCCACATTCTTTGTCACGTGGCCTCTCTCTGTCTACAAGCCAGCAACAGTGTGTCACACATTTCCTATCCTTCTGATTTTGGACCTTAATTACATCTGCAAAATCCCTTTACAGCAGCAAGTCGATTCATGTTTCATTAAATAACTACAGCAAGGTGTGTGAACACCAGGAGCTTTGAACCTTGGGTGCCATCTCAGAATTCTGCCTGACAAGGAGGGAACACATCCCATTATATTCTATGCGTTCAGCATTAACCAGATCCTGATATCAAAACCAGACAAAGAAATCCCAAAAGATTATTTTGTGGCTACCAACAAACTGATTCTGAAATGTATAATGGAGAAGCAGAAGATCCAGAATAGCCAACGCAATGTTGAAGGAGAACAGAGTTGGAGGACTGATGCTACCCAACTTCAAGACTTACTATAAAGCTACAGTAATTAAGATAGTGTTGGCAAAAGAATAGTCAACTAGATTAATGGAACAGAAAAGAGAGAGCCCCAAAGTAGACCCATATAAATATATTCAACTTATTTTGACAAAGGTACAAAAGTAATAAAAGTCTTTTTGGCAGGTGCTGACACCTATCAGATGTCTATTATCAAAACAACAAAAGAAAAGTGTTGCAAGGATGTGGAGAAATTAGAACTCTTGCACACTGCTGATGGGAATGCAAACTGGTGCTACCACCATTAAAAACCATAAGAAGATTCCTAAGAAAATTTAAACTGGAGCTGTCTCTTGACCTAGTGATCCTACTTCTGGGTATATATTCTAAGAATCCCAAAACACCAATTAGAAAGGATATATGCACCCCTATGTTCATAGCAGCATTATTTACAATAGCCAAGATCTGGAAACAGCCCAAGTGCCCATAAGTAGACAAATGGATAAAAAAGCTGTGATACATCTATACCAGGGAATACTACGCAGCTGTAAAAAAGAAGGAGCTCTTACCCTTTGCGACAGCGAGGAGGGGCCTGGAGATTATTATGCTAAGCGAAATAAGCTAGTCAGACAAAGACAAATATCACATGATCACGATCAACCAAAGGACTTGTATGGATGCATATAAGCATAACCAATAGACACAGACACTAGGGGCGGGGTGAGGGTAGAAGCAGGGGGTGGGGGGACAATGGGGAGATAAGGACATGTATGTAATACCTTAATCAATAAAGAAAAAAAAATATTTAAAAAAAGACCACCAGTCACATTGGATTAGGAGCCCACCCTCATGACCTCATCTTAATTTACTAATTATATCTGTAACAATGCTATCCTATCTAATAAAGATGGACTATGCAAATTGACCATCACTTATACCTTAATATAAAGAAAAATAAAGATTTTCACTTAGTAAAAAAAAATCACATGATCTCTCTTATATGTGGAATCTAATGAACAAAATAAACTGATGAACAAAATAGAACCAGAGGCATGGATACATGGAATAGACTGACAGCTATCAGTGTGGAGAGGGTTTGGGGGGCTGAATGAAAGAAGGTAAAGAGATTAAGCAAACACACACACACATACACATATATATTTGTAACAGACAACAGTGTGGTGATAGCCAGAGTGGAAGGGAGGTGGAGGCTGGGTGAAGGTGGGAAAAAGGGGGAAATGGGGATTGAAATAGACTTGGCTTTGGACGATGGGCACATGATGCAGTGTGTAGATGTGTGTTTTGTTAAAAAATATATTTTATTGATTTTTTACAGAGAGGAAGGGAGAGGGATAGAGAATTAGAAACATCAATGAGAGGAAACACTGATCAGCTGATCAGCTGCCTCCTGCACACCCCCTACTGGGGGTGTGCCCGCAACCAAGGTACATGCCCTTGGCCGGAATCGAACCTAGGACCCTTCAGTCCACAGGCCGACGCTCTATCCACTGAGCCAAACAAATTAGGGCTAGATGTTTTATCTAGTTGTACACTTGAAACCTGTATGGTTGTGTGAACCAATGTCACCCCAATAAATTCAATAAAAAATTAACTCAGAATGGATTATAGTCCCAAATGTAAAATGCAAAACTATAAAACTTTTAAAAGATACCAAAGGAGAAAATCTAGGTGACCTTGTGTTTGGCAATGACTCTTTTAGTGTATATATTTAAATATGCTTTTAAAAATTAATATTAGAGAGAGAGGAAGGGATCAATTAAAGAGAGACATCACATTGATTGGCTGGTTCCTGCACACCCCCTACTGGGGTCAAGTCCACAACCCGGGCATGTGCCCTGACCAGGAACGAAACCAGCGACCTCTTGGTGTATGGGATGACATTTAATCCACTGAGCCACACCGACTGACTGGCAATGACTTTTTAGATGCAACACCAAAGGCACAATCCATGAAAGAAAGAATTGATAAACTGGATTTCATTAAAATCAAAAAAGTCTGGTCTGTGAAAGACACTGTCAGGAGAATGAAAAGACCAGCCATAAACTGGGAGAAAATATTTGCAAAAGACATATCTGAAAAGGACTGATATCTAAAATATACTAAGAATACTTAAAACTTAATAGTAGAAAAAAAACCAATTAAAAATGAGCCAAAAATCTTAGGCACCTCACCAAAGAAGATAAACAGATGTCAAATAAGCATCTGAAAGGATGCGCCACATCCTGTGTCCTGGTGAAATGCAAATGAAAACAAGATACCTTACATGGCTATTAGAACAGCCACAATCTAGAACACTGACACTGCTCCCTAAGACATGTGACAAAGGTAGTCTCATTCATTGCTGGTGGGAATGCAAAATGGTGCAACCACTTTGGAAGACTGGCAGCTTCTTAGAAGATGACACATACTCAACATACCATCCAGCAATTGTGCTCCTTGGTATTTACCCAAAGAAATTTGAAAACTATGCCCACACAAAAATCTGCTCATGGATATTTGTAGCAGCTTTATTCATAATTGTGCAAACTTGGAAGCAACCAAGATGTCCTTCAGTGGCAAATGGATAAATAAACTGTAGTACATCCAATCTAATATCAATCAGTGCTAAATAGAAATGAGCCATCAAGCCATGAAAATACATGGAGGAACTTGAAATGCTAGTACTACTAGTAAGTAAAAGAAGCTGACCTGGAAAGGTTATATACTGTACTGTTCCAACTCTGTGACATTCTCAAAAAGGCAAAACGATGGAGACAGTAAAAAGATCAGTGGCTTCTAGGGACTAGGGCACAGCAAACTTAAAGGCCAACTTAAGTTTATACGCAGAGCACAGAGGATTTTTAGGGCAGTGAAACTATTCTGTGTAATACTGTAGTAGATGCATGTCTTATACATTTGTCCAAATCTATAGAATTTACTACTCATAGAGTGAACTCTAATGTAAATTATGGACTTGAGGGATCATAATGTCTCAATGTAGGTTCATCAATTGTAACAAATGTACCACTCTGGTACAGGATGTTGAAGATGGAGGAGGCTATGCATGTGGAGGCAGGAGGCATAAGGGAAATTGCTGTACCTTCTGCTCAATTTTGTTATGAACCTAAAACTGCCTTAACAAAAAAGTCTATTTTAAAAACAGACAAAGAGGCATCCTGAGAAACACTACAGTACAGAAGACTGGGATCTCAGGCCAGCCAAAGGAACACTTCACTTTTTTATTTTTATTTATTTTTATTTTGTTATTACTTCTTTTTTCTTTGTTTTCCTGTTTTTGTTTG
>NW_006285319.1:0-4933 GCF_000327345.1 Myotis davidii
CTATGATGCACACTGACCACCAGGGGACAGACCCTCAACCACAGTGGGAGTGCCACTTGGCTAGAAGGCTGTGGTGGGAGCCTCTCTATGGGACACTGCTCGAGGGGTCCCGGACTGGGAAAGGGCGCAGGCCTGGATGAGGGACCCCTCCGCCCCCCGAATGCACGAATGCTGTGCACTGGGCCTCTAGTATTTAAAATAAAACAGGTTGAAAGTTTATTCAGGGTAATTAGATTTTTTAAATTCTCAAACTTCTCCCTGGTTCACAGCCAGAAGACTGCTCCTCAGCTCGGCAGATAAAGGGAAGTTTATCTCCTGGAAAATGTGAATTAAAAACACTGCAAAATCCGGGACACCAGGCACAGCAGAGGACAGGGGACTTGACCAAAGACAGAAGAATAAAACCTGAAAAATGAGGGCCCAAACCTCTTCCTCGGCTATTAAAAACACTGTGCAGGAAGCTTATACCGCTGCTCATGGAGAAAATGAATGTGCCCAGAAAAAATAGAAACATAGAAACATTTGAGGAGCCCCCAGTTAAAATCCCTGGATGGGGAAGTCTCCCAGTTGAAAATTCACTCAGGCACATTCTTTTTAATGCCTAAGTCTTAAATAGGAGCAGTCATTGAAGGCAAGCCTCCAACTTGAAAGAAGTCAAAGCTAACAAATTCAGGAAAGGGACAATACAGGGAGTGGAAGAAAAAAATGCAGGCAAAGATAAAAGAAGATAAAGTGTCCATGTGAAGATAAGAGCAAAGCATGTAGAATATAAAAATATAGCTCAGATTTTAAAATTCAGTAGAAGACTTAGAAGAGAAAGTTGAGTCCTGGCTGGGCCGCTCAGGCGGTTGGAGCATCGTCCATACACTGAAAGGTATGGGTTTGATTTCCAGTCCAGGCACATACCTAGGTTGGGGGTTGAGTGCCTGGTTGGAACACAAACAAGAGGCAACCAATGAATGCTTCTCTCCCTCGTCACGTACCTTTTAATTCCCAGCATAGTCAATGAAAAAAGACATTAATTTTAATACTAAAATGTAAAATACCAGGAATAAAGAGATCCTAACAATAATAATAATCATCACAAATGTTTATATAATGCATACTCTTTGCCAGGGACTGTTATAAGTGTTTTATATGTATTAACTCATTTAAAATTCCAACAACCTCATTTGTCAATAAGGAAGCTGAGTTGTTGAGAGATTAAAAAATTTGGCCAAGCCCCACTGGCTTGGCTCAGTGGTTAGCACTGACTTATGAACCAGGAGGTCCTGGTTCAATTCCCAGGCAGGGCATATGCCCGGGCTTTGGGCTGGATCCCCAGTGTGGGGCATACAGGAGGCAGCTGATCAATGATTCCCTCTCATCATTGATGTTTCTCTCCCTCCCTCTCTGAAATCAATAAATATATTGAAATCAACAAAAAAAATAAATTTGCCCAAGGTTACACAATCAGTCTTCTAGGCAGTGTGACTCCGAAGTCCAAGCTTGTATTCACTATGCTCTCCTATAATCTTCTGGGGAGAGGGGAAGATCATGTACAAAGGTTCTGGGATAAGAATCGTATCAATTCCTGGGTTCAATTCCTGGTCAGGGCACATGCCGGGGTTGTAGGCTGGGTCCCCAGTAGAGGTCGTGCAGGATGCAACCAATCAATGATTCTCATCATTGATGTTTCTCTCTCTGTCTTCCTCTCCCTTCCTCTCTGAAATCAATAAAAAATATTTTTTTAAAAAGAATGTTATCAGCGTTCTCAATAGCAAATTGGAAGCTAAAAGCCAATGAAGGAATGCCAAGGGGAAATGATTTTCTAAAATGTATCATTTTATTCCTAGCCACATTTTTCAAAAATGTAGAAAAAAGGTATTTTTAGACATGCTATGTATCAAAGGGGTTTCATCCCATGCACTCTTTCTCAAGAAACTACTGGAAGATGTGCTCCAGCAAAAGAAGGGAGCAAACCAAGAAAGAAAAAAACATGGGGTTCAGGAAATCTAACCTAGCCAGGGAGAGAGGTGAAAGGCGCCATCAAGGTAGATGCTGGAGAGCAAGTCCATGCTGGAACAGGAGCCTGGAAGGCTTCCAGAAAAAGGAAAGTGGAACAGATACGGTACTGATGCATTTCATGTTGTGAAAAGTTGTGTTGGAAGGCTAATAGAAGATGTGAAAAGAATTAGTGATAATTATATATATTAAACACACACACACAAGTGGGTCCTAGAGCAAATGAAGCCTGAAACGTTGCTAAAGGTAAGAGGACAAAGTGAACCTGTCCTACTTCGGGCACATCATGAGAAGGCGGGGCTCTTTGGAAAAGACAATAACGCTGGGGAAAACAGAAGCAGCAGGAAAAGAGGAAGACCAAAGGCGAGCTGGATTGACTCCGTAAAAGAAGCCACATGAGTGAACAAGAGCTGAGAAGGGCTGTTGAGGGCAGGACTCTGTGGACATCACTCATTCAAGCCAGGAGTTGGAGCTTAATGGTACTTAACAACAGAGAAAACTAGCAAATGGAAGAGAAGAATGAGGCCCATCAACTAGTCGAAAATAAAACCTTGTATAACAAATAAAATGTGATCACATATAGTACTCAGCAATAAATTTTTACATAGCTAATGATGCTAATATTACCTAACGAAAATAACTAAGTTAACTTGATTGATTAAATCCAGTTTCAGCTCACATAAAACCTCCTCATAAAAGCCGTCTCTGACTTTTGCCAACACCTAGCTACTCTCCCTATTTAGTGGCTTCATACCTTTTACCCTAATTTGTACTTATCTTGAGAATGTATTAGTTTACTTTATAATTGTCTGTCTCTGCTAGCATGTGGGCTCCAAGATGGCAGGGGATGTTCTGTATCCCCAGCACCTACAACAGTGTCTGGTCATAGGAAGTGTTCAGAATATATTCAATGAATGAATGAAGTACACATTGGGGACCCTAGCACCCTCTATTGTGACACTTCCCTTGCTCTTGTCTCCTAGCAGTGGAAGCTGATCTCCTTGAGGAGGCTTTGGAAAAGAAATTAGGACCTTGGTCCTGATTATCCCTTTACACGGCTCTCTAACTGTTCATTTTCCAACTTGAGGTGGGCAGTGGAAAGGGAAGGAAAATGACTGGATGCCTCCTTGGCCTGGGCCCTCTTAGTTAACTTAGAAAGGATGAGGAGTTGAGAGCAAGGGAAGCATCCAACTTTTCCTCGGGGAGGGGCTGGGCGTCAAAATGGAGGTAGCAGTAGTGGAGGTGACAGGGCCTTGGGTGGAAACTAGAAATGAATCACAGGTACAAGCCCGGGTGGGAAGCCGTGAGGAAGAGGAAGAGGAAGAGAAGGAAAAGGGAAGCTGAAGGAAGAGAAAGAGAGAGAGACAGACACACCAAGGAGGATGAAGAGAAGGGACAGGATGACAGAAGGAAAGGCAGTGACTCGGTGACCTCAGCCCACACCACGCACCTGTGAGTGGCTTCCTTTACTTCTACTGCTTTGTTCTCCAGCTGCTGCCGCCTCTTCCACTCCAGGGTCCCCAGGGGGTGGGAGACTGGTTCCCCTTGCTGAGGAGCATTGAGGAGTGCTGGTGAGCTGCAGCTGTGCCTTTCTGGGTGATCTCAGACAAGCCGTGGGTCCCAGTTTTCTCATCCATAACATCGGTGCAGCCACACCACCTGTGGCAGGAAGTCAGGGAGGGGGTCCCATGAGATGTGCTTGTATAAATTAGTATTTATTTGATCTACTCAAGTACCAGGCCCTGAGGAAACGAAAGCCTGACACTGCTTCTGTTCCCCAGGAGATCCAGTGTAGGACATCTAGAAAAGGGACACCAGTCACCCCCAACTAAGGTGAAGGTGGTCAGTGCCATGAGAGCTAGAGAGCGTGAAGTGCTAGAGAAAATACAGTTCTGTCCTCTGGAGGAAGTTCTGGAGGACTTCCCAGGGGAGGTGGCTTTGAAGCAGGGCTCTACAGGATGGGTGGAATTTGGATTGGGATATGCAGAGAACTGAGCTGTGTGAACAAAGGCAGGAAGGGGGAGGGTGGGAATATCCAGCTGGACTTCAGCATGTGTGTAAGGGGGCAAGGCTGGGCAAGTAAGTTGGGGAAGAGCCTCTAAGAGTGTTGGAGACTCACCCTGAATGGGCTAAGCTAGAGATTCCTAAAAGCCCTTGTCATGACTCGCCCTAAAACATTTGTTTTCTTAAATATATTTTATTGATTTTAGAGAGAGAGAGACAGACACACCAATGATGAGAGAGAATCATTGACCAGCTGCCTCCTGCGCACCCCCTATTGGGATCGAGCCCGCAATCCAGGCATGTGCCCTTGACTGGAATCGAATCCAGGACCCTTCAGTCCGCAGGCCTACACTCTATCCACTGAGCCAAACTGGTTAGGGCTCCCCCTGAAACATTTAATAAGAGCAAACTTTTGTTTTAATCCTACCCAAGGATATGTCTTACTGATTTTAGAGAGAGGGGAAGGTGAGTGTGTGTGTGTGTGTGTGTGTGTGTGTGTGTGTGTGTGTGTGGTGGGGGGGAGATATCGATGTATGAGACAAACATCGATCGGTTACCTCCTGTACCCACCCCCACCAGGGATCAAACCTGAAACCTAGGTAGGTGCCGTGAGAGGGAATGGAATTGGCAACCTTTCAGTCCATGGGATGACACTCCAATGAACTGAACCACCCTGCCAAGGCAAGTACAAACATTTTTAATTATAGCAAAATGCCTTCTCACATCTCCAAGTTCAAAACCAACAAGGCCTATGGCTCTACCTCCAATAAGAATAGCACTGTGATAGGTTAGGGATAGAACCATGAACAGCCCTGGGATCTCAGACTGTCTCAGGTTCTCCCACCCCCATAGCACCCACCCAGCTTATGGGCCTCTGCTACTTTGTTCTCCAGCTGCTTCTGCCTCTCCCACTCCGGGGTTTCCC
>NW_006285319.1:5610-29723 GCF_000327345.1 Myotis davidii
GGAAAACACATATATAATTACATATTGTTTTTGTGATTAATCACTATGCTTTAATTATGTTCAATTTGTAACAATGAAATTGGGGGTCACCACAACATGAGGAACTGTATTAAAGGGTCACGGCATTAGGAAAGTTGAGAACTACTGTCCTAGAGCCATCTTAGACTCCATGTTTCCCAAACGGAATTTATTATCTTCCCTCTCACCCAGCTTCCAGGTTTCTGTGCCTTTTTCAACAAATGGCAAAACTATCCATCCATTTACTCAAGCTAGAAACCCAAGAAGTTACCCAGGACTCCCCCTTTTCTCTCATCTCCCATCTCCCATATCCATGTTGCCTAATCCAGTGGCAAATGCTTAGCTCTCGATTCACCAGTAGCTCAGCAGCATCCAAATCAGATGTCCACTCAATGTGGAGCACTTTCCACTCTTGCATCCATAACAGCATACTCTGCCAATCTCTCTTGTACCTCACCTGCCTCTTCTCTGCTGAACTGCTAAATGTTGGAATACCTCAAATGATGGTCTTTCTACGTAGATTCTTGTATTATTATGCCTCTCCGATTCATTCTTTAAGTACTAATTGTCTGAGACTACCAAATCTGAATTTCTCCTCTAAAGCTTAGGCTCATAATACACCTGCTTAATTGACATACATCTTCAACTTGCTTTGTCATAACTCAAACTCCTGAAGCCACGTGTTAAATCTTGCACCTCATCTTTTTTGTCCCAGTAAGAATCATCCATCCACCAAACTGTTCAACACTCACAACCTAAAAGCCATGTTTGATTCTACCCTTTCCAGCTAGTTCAAAACCAACAAACCAATAGATCTACCTCAAAAATATGTCCCATATTGTCCACTTCTCTCCATCTTCACCCACCATCAGCCTGGTCCATGTCACCATCATCTCTTGCCTAGACAACACTAGTAACCCATCTATCTGCTGCTTTTCTTGCCCTTCTCCAATTCATTCTTTTTTTTTTCCCAATTCATTCTTAACACAGCAGCCAGAGGGCTCATAAATACAAAGTATGATTATATGATTCTCCTGCCTAAAACCCTCCAAAAGGCTTCCATAATACCTAAAATCCCAAAGTATTATATAAATATAATTTATATAAATTTAAAAATCATGGGTAATTGATCTGATCTGGCCTCTAACACCATAACTAACAACTCTCTCCCTTGCTCACTACATTCCTACCATACTGGAATTCCTTTGTCTTTAGAACATGTTATGTCTTCTGCTTTAAGCATTAGTGTTCCCTCTACCCAGAACTCTCTTCTCCTTAATTTTTGCTCAGCTTCAATGTCACCTTCTCAAAGACAAGTAACAGAAAAACTAAAAGTGGCTGACCAATAGAGATTTTTTTAACTTATATATCCAAAATCCTAAATTAAGGTTTTTCTGTAATTTGAAAAATAAGTGGCCCAGAAATAGTATCAAGGATCCAGGTCCTTTCCATCTTGCTATCTACCAGTTTCAGCAGGTGGGTTAGCTCTCCTCATTATCCAGCCTTCACATACTAATATCAAAGGTAAAAACCTACTACGTCTTGTCCTAGCCAGTTTGGCTCAGTGGATAGAGTGTAGGCCTGCGGCCTGAAAGGTCCCAGGTTCAATTCTGGTCAAGGGCAAATGCCCAGGTTGCGGGCTTGATCCCAATGTGGGGAATACAGGAGGCAGCTGATCAATGATTCTCTCTCATCGCTGATGTTTCTACCTCTCTCTCCCTCTCACTTCCACTCTGAAAACAATAAAAAAATATATTTTTAAAAATAACTATGTCTTTAAAAAAAAAAGAATAAAGAACCTTTCCCAGAAGTCTCTATCACACTTCCTCTATCTCCTCATTGTACAAAGCTAGGCTACATGCTCACCCATAAACCGATCAATGGCCGGGCAATGGGGCCACATAATCAAGTAGAGAAGGATGGATCCCAGAATAAAATCACTGTTCTGCAAAGATAGAGGCATGAGGAGTGCAGCTGAGTAGGTAAACAACAGTCCTTACCACATCTTCCCTGAATCATGCAATCTAAAGTTGCCTCCACTTTTCATGTTTAAATACATTTAAAATTTGTTTTCAAAAGGACCTAAATAGACACTTTTCAAAAGAGGACATTCAGAAAGCCAAGAGACATATGAAAACATGCTCAAAATCACTAATCATCCGAGAGATGCACATCAAAACAACAATTAGGTACCATCTCATACCTGTCAGACTGGCTGTCATCAACAAATCCACAAACGGCAAATGCTGGAGAGGTTGAGGAGAAAAGGGAACACTCGTGCACTGCTGGTGGGAATGCAGACTGGTGCTGCCACTATGGAAGACAGTATGGAGTTTCCTCAAAAAACTAAAAATGGAGCTCCCATTTGACCCCGTGATCCCACTTCTAGGAATATATCCCAAGAAACTAGAAACACCAATCAAAAAGCATATATGCACCCCTATTTCCATAGCAGCACAGTTTTCAAAGATTTTTTTCAGGGGGGGAGTAAGAGATCAACCAAAGGACTTGTATGCATGCATATAAGCATAACCAATGGACATAAGACACTGGGGGGTAGGGGAGGCCGGGGGAAGGTCTAGGGCAGTGAGGGCTGGGGAGACATATGTAATATTCTTTGTAATACTAAAGCAATAAAACAAAAAAAAATTTTTTTTAATTGTTTTCATGGTACTTAACACCATCTGATGCAATAGTAGGCCAAATGGGCTCTGAGGCCAAACTGCCTGGAGTTGAAACCTGGCTACCACTTTACTAACTGCTGAGTTAAATGACTCAATATCTGTTTCCTCATCTGTAAAATGAGGAGGAGGAGGAGGAGGAGGAGGAGGACAATGATGTTACCTACCTCTAGGTTGTTGTGAGGATTAAATGAGTTGCTGTAAGAATTAAATATGTAAAATGCTTAAAACAGCTACCTGGCTCCAGTTTATTCCTAGAGCCCAGCTGTATTCTGGAGATATTCTTGTACCCTAATAATAAATTCCCTCTTCTGGCTTAAACTCTTCATTTCTGGGGTTCTCCGCTGAGCGTTTTTCCGGGTCACACCCCGTCATTTCGCTTTGGCGCCATCTGGCGCCAGAGGTAAGTGACGCGCCTGCGCTCTCGCCGCCCTCTGCCCTTTGTCTCCTAACCTGGTGGAATCTGGTACCCACACCTTTAAGATGCTTGGCCAACACGGAAGCTTTCCGGGGCAGAGGCCTGTGAGCGCGCGCCTGAAGCTTGTTTCTATTGGTCCAGTCCGGGTAAGGGGCGGGCTACAGCAAGCTCCACGCAAGTAACTGGCCTTTCCTGCGGCTCCGCCCCCGGAAGCAATCGGTAACGCCTGTGATTGGCCAGAGCTTCTGGAGGCGGGCTCCGAGCTGAGCGCGGGGTTTTCCTGGGCAATCTGGGCAGCAGCTCGATGGGCGACATGTCCACTGTGGGTGGGGAGAAGCCTGGGGACGCGGGGGGCGAGGGCACCGAAACTGCCCGCCCCTTCAGCTTCAGCCCGGAGCCCACGCTCGAGGACATGTAAGCCGTCTTTCCCCAACCTGGGCTGGGAAATCACCCCCTCTCGCCCTTTTACTGGGGAGGGCCCCTCCACGTGTTGGGAAGAAGTCTAGCCGCTGTGCTCGCGTCCCAGCTCTGCAGTCTGACCTCGGGCGAGTCTAACCTCATATTCAAAATGGGCTTAGCAGCGCGCAGGGGGGCAGGGGGATGGTGACGCCTGGCGAGCGGTGTTAAGGCCCGCCCTGAGGAAATACTCGGTCCGATGCTCTGCCCTCCAGGAGTGGGAGGTAGAACACAGACACATGCAGGGGGAGGGGGAGGCATTGTTTCTTGCTGGAGGAAACCAAGAAAGGCCCCTGAGGGAAAGTCCCGCGGCCCGACACGGCCTCTGTAAGATCGTAGGGTTTAGATCTGCAGAGAGAGGGATGTGCCAGGTGGAGGAGCCGCAGCAGCAGCAACAGGAGACGGAATGGTAAAGAGGGTACTGTTGGGTTTCCATGGAGTTTAGGGTCTGGTCCGTTTTATAGACATGACTAAAGGCCATTCAGGGAGTTACTTGCAGAATCCTGTCGGAAACCCATGCCCCTGTTACAGATCAGAGACAGCTGCCGGGGCCCTGCATCTCCTCCCCCACGCCCTAACCCTGGGACTGGGCTTCCACCCCTTTCTCCTACCCCAGCCGCCGCCTCCATGCTGAGTTTGCCGCTGAAAGAGACTGGGACCAGTTCCACCAACCTCGGAACCTCCTCCTGGCCTTGGTGGGGGAAGTGGGGGAGCTGGCAGAGCTCTTGTGAGTAGATGAAAGGCTTCCTGGAAGAATCTTATTGGGGGGGTGGAGGGTGGAGGGTGGGGGGTATTTGATCATCAAATATCCATGGGTTCAAGTTCCCGTTCTCACTGCCAGGCTCTGTTCCTGGTGCTGGGGATACAGATGACTCATTCCCTTGAGGGGTGCCCGGCCTCCTGGGAGAGAAGACAGACAGCAAGGCAGATCTGGGTCTAAGAAAGGACCAGGGCAATCTTCCTTTTCCTCTGCCTCTGGGATAGAAAGGAATATATTCTATAGCTAACCTGCCCATGGCACTCCAGGCAGAGGCGAGACTACATGTGCCAGGTGGTAAATTCAGGGAGAACCTGAGACTCTTCCTTTTCAAGGAAGAGCAAGGACTTTGTATCTGTTTTGTTCTCTGGTGTGTGCCAAGTGCCTGGCCCACAACAGACATTCAGTAGATGTCTACTGAGTAAGTGATAGGGCTGTGGAGGAGAGGGGTGGGATATGGAGCCAGAATGATAAAATTGGGGTTAGAACTGATGGAGTTTGGACAGAAGACCTGACCAGATGGGAGTGGTGGAGCGAGCACTGTGTCAGCAGGGTGGATGGGTCACCAAAAGAATTGCGGCAGGGAGACCAGTGAGGAGGCTGGTGCAGATAAGGCCAGAGGTCATGAGGCCTAAGCCAGTGAAGTCACAGGGGGGTGGAGATGTGTGTGTGGGCAGGACATTCATTTATTACAGATTTATGAGCCTCATCTGTGTGCCTCCTCTTCTAGATTCAAGAGATAGGACCTTTCACAAGACAGACATGGCTCCCACCTTCACAGTGCAAGGAGACTGACAATAAATAAGCAAGCTTATTTTTTTAATGTATTTTTATTCATTTCAGAGAGGGAGGGAGAGAGATCAGTGATGAGAGAGAATCATTGATCTGCTGCCTCCTGCTCACCCCACACTGGAAATGGAACCTGCAGCACAGGCATGTGCCCTGACCAGGAATCCAACCATGACCTCCTGGTTCATAGGGCGATGCTCAACCATTGAGCCACACCAGCCAGGCTTATTTTAACACAGCAGTTGTGGTAAGTTCTGTGAGTAAAATAGCACCAGGTTGTGAGAAAGGAGGAAGCAGAGGGAGAAGGCTTTTCTGAGGAGGTAACACCTGAGCTGAGACCTGGGCAACAGGAAGGAGCCGGCCCTGGGAAAGCTGTGTGGGGAGCAGGGAGACGATTCAAGGCAATGGGAGCAGTAAGTGCAAGGCCCTGGGACACTTTGACTGACCTGTGTGTAAGTCAGAAAAGGCCAGGGTGACTTTTAGGTGGAGAGTTAGGGAGAGTGGTGGGTTATGACATTGGAAGAGGCGGGAGTCATTCAGCTCATGCAGGACCTGGAGGGCATGGATTTTATTCCAAACACAGCTAGGGGAGTTTCAGGAGAGGGACAAAATGTAATGTGTAAATGTGCTTTTAAAAAATGATGCTGGGCAAGAGTGGAAGATGAGTTGGCAAGCTTCCCCAGTAGTCCAGGTCTGAGATTTAGTCTGGGGTGGCAGTGGCTAGGGCTGGAGAGAAGAATTGGGTCTTGACAAGTGAAATGATCTCTTGCCAACTCTGACTCAAGTAGGGACACACAGGTCTGGGTGACTCATCTGTTGGAGGCTCTTCCTCACCCTGAGTCTACCCAGGGCCCATATGGGTTGAACTGTCCTTGGAGGAAGTTCCTAGGATGTGCGAATTCATTGCTGCAAGAACTGAATTCTGGGGGTCCCGGAGGCGGAACCCATTGTCCTAGCTAGCATCTCTGTGCCTGTGCCTATCTGTGTGTTCCATCCCCAGTCAGTGGAAGCCCGACGGGAAGGCTGGTCCCCAAGCCTGGCCCCCTAAGGAACGGGCGGCCCTTCAAGAGGAGCTTAGTGATGTCCTCATCTACCTGGTAGCATTAGCAGCCCGCTGCCGTGTGGATCTTCCCCAAGCAGTGCTCTCCAAGATGGACACCAACCGGAGACGCTACCCAGCACATCTGTCCCGCGGCTCTTCTCGCAAGTATACAGACCTGCCCCGTGGGGCCACCTCTGAAGACCAGACTGTGGGGACTGCAGACCTTGCCCGTGAGTCCACAGGCCAGGCCTCAACCTAGAAGCATGGAATCTGCAGCTCAGCATGGCATGTGAGGAAGACAGTGGCCTGCCCAGGGAACCTCATTCTAGTCCTTTCCTAACAGATCACAGACCTAGGGACACCTCCTGAGGTCTGAGGTTTAAGAACCTCTGGAAGACAGCCTCTTGGTACTCTTCTCCCTCAATAAAAGTTTCGTTTATCCGCCTCCAGATTCTTCCTGCGGTGGCTGGGGAGACTCCGTCTCAGCAGGTGCTGAAGGGGGCAGCAGGGTTGCCTCTGAGCCCAACTCCCGTGTTTCTCTATTGTAACTCCCACCTGCAGGGCAGAGATCTGACTTCTAGCAGGTTGCCTGTGAGGTTCCAGCCCGTCTCCTTCCCCTTCAGGGCCTCTGACAGAGAGGAGGCTGTGCGTAGCTTTAAGAGCCTAGGTTTTTGAGCCAGGCCATCAGGGATCAAATGCCATCTTTCATACTTAGCTGATGGTATTCATTGATTTCCTCATCTAAATGGAAATAAAGTCCCTACCTGACAGGGTTTTAAAACTTAGGTGAGCCCAGCTGGCGTGGCTCAGTGGTTGAGCGTTGGCTTATGCACCTGGAGGTTACAGTTCAATTCCTAGCCAGGGCAGATGCCTGGGTTTCGGGCTCGACCCCCAGTAGGGGGCATGCAGGAGGCAGTTGATCAATGATTCTCTCTCATTGATGTTTCTATCGCTGTCTCCCTCTCCCTTCCTCTCTTAAATCAATACAAATATATATATTTTTTAAAATAATGGCCCACTCAAGGGGGTCACATCGAGAGGCTATGTTCTATGTCCATGATGTCCCTGTCAACTTTCTTTTCTGAGATGCCCATGGCCTGGGTGATGCTCGAAAAAAGACCTTCAAATTACTTTTGCTGCCCTTGTCAACCTGTTTCCACATCAGTAAAATGAGGGTTTTCCTTTACTGGGCTCATTCCTCTCGGTGACCTTATCCCTCTTACCAGTGATCTCTTACTTCCCAGGTGAAACTCCAGGTTGGATCTGCTTCAGCTTTGTGTTCCCAAGCCCACCCTGCTCCCTACCAGTGATAGTGGGAGCCTTCTCCTTACTGGTTTGATTTCATTACCTCTCCTTGATCAATTATCTCCCCTCTATATAATCAACTCCTCTTCCTTTCCATTACCCCTCACCAGCAGCACAAAAATTGAGTCTCTTCCCTATAGACAAAACCAACAAACTCCCCAGCTACTGCCCTCATACTTTTCATAGCCACGCCTCTTGAGAAGGGTTATTACACCCACCCATCTGCTGTCTCATCCTCCCATTTATATCCTGACCCACTATCACTCCACTGAAATGGCTCACCACTTCCCCAAACTCCTAAAACCAGTGGGCACCAGAGCAAAATCTGACCACTTCCTCTGAAACACTTTTCTCTAGATTTTCCAAATGAGGCATTTCTGAGTTTATCTCTGGCTGTTCTTTCCCAGGTACTTCTTGGGTACCCTTTTCTGGGAGAAGGGCAATGCACTTCAGACCCGATATCGCAAGGTGTTCTTTTCAATCACCTCTCTGACCCCTCCACGCTGACCTCACATTCCACATGTCCAGATTGGGGATAACAGTTGCTGCCACTTCAACTGTTCTTATCCTGTACCATCTGTGACTCTACTTGTGGTCATCCAAGCCAGGAAGTGAAGTCAGCCCCACCTCCCTTATCCCCAGAATTCTAGCTCCTTAATATGTCCACTCCACCCCTTCCCTTATCACTCAAGGCTTCTTTGCTGTCTTGGATACTGTCACCTGGCTTCTAAAATCCCCAGTGGTCGATCTCCTGCCAACCTCGTTGCTCTTTGTCCCTATCTTCAAGCTCTAACAAGTCTGGCAGGCACTTTCAGGGACTCTCCCTAGTTCCCAAACTCTCTTTTAGCCTTCAAGGCCAGCTTAAACATACCTCCAAGGACAACCTCTCTAAACTCATCAGATTGCGTTAAAAACCTAACCAACAACTCCCCCCCCATCATAGCAAATGATAATGGACTACAAATGCCTGTATATTTGTCCCAGTTCTGCCATTCCCTCACTGTCAGTACTTACTTATCTGCAGAAATGGAGATATGATTACCAAACTTGGATGCTGAGGATGAAAATGAGCTGACAATAATAAAGCACTTAAGTCTTAAACAAAGTACTGTTTAGCAGGCCTGGCTCAGTGGTTGAGTGGCAAACAATGAACCAGATCATGGGCTTGATTCCCAGTCAGGGCACATGCCCGGGTTCCAGGGTTGATCCCCAGTATGGGTATGCAGGAAACAGCCGATCAACGATTCTCTCTTATCATTGATGTTTCTATATTTCTCTCCTTTTCCTCTCTGAAATCAGTAAAAATAAATATATTTTTTAAAAGTATTGTCTCTTCATTATACTACGCTCCATGATGTTCATGGCTGCTCACCAAAGCTCTGCGGAATTTGGTACCTGTTTAAGCACAAATCTATCTATATATATAAAAGCCTAAGCAACCACTGAAACCGAATGGATGACAGAATAGGCGGTGTGGGGCAACCAGGCCAGCCAGGGGGGTTAGTGAGGGACAACCAAAGGACTGAGTTGATCCCCAGTATGGGTATGCAGGAAACAGCCGATCAACGATTCTCTCTTATCATTGATGTTTCTATATTTCTCTCCTTTTCCTCTCTGAAATCAGTAAAAATAAATATATTTTTTAAAAGTATTGTCTCTTCATTATACTACGCTCCATGATGTTCATGGCTGCTCACCAAAGCTCTGCGGAATTTGGTACCTGTTTAAGCACAAATCTATCTATATATATAAAAGCCTAAGCAACCACTGAAACCGAATGGATGACAGAATAGGCGGTGTGGGGCAACCAGGCCAGCCAGGGGGGTTAGTGAGGGACAACCAAAGGACTGAGCAGCAGGCTATGTGGGGCGACCAGGCCAGCAGAGGGGGTCAGTGAGGGGCAACAAATGACTGAACAGCAGGCTGCGTGGGGAGACAAATTAACTCTCACGCCCTCACAAGATGGCTGCCTATGACCAGGCCAGCAGGGGGGTTAGACAGGTCGGCAGGGGAGACCAAACAGCAGGCTGCATGGGGCGACCAGGCCCACAGGGGGGGCAGCTGGGGGAGACCAGGACGGCAGAGGGGGGCAGTAAGCGGTCACCAGGCTGGTGGGGGGGGGCAGTTGGGGGTGACCAGGCCAGCAGGGGGTGCAGTTTAGGGTGGTCAGGTAGGTGAGCAGTTAGAAGCCAGGGGTCCCAGATTGGAGAGGGTGCAGGCTGGGCTGAGGGGGGACCCCCCCCCATGAATTTTGTGCACCAGGCCTCTAGTCTAATAGGGTAATATGCAAATTGGTTGGGATGCCATCACAGTAATGACTATGGGTGGGCGGGGTATTGCAGCAACAGGGGTGGGGACTTGCAGCGTACTGAACATGATGTCTGCTGCTGCTTGCCCAGGGGCGGCCCAGGTCTCCGGCAAGCCGCTGATAGCCACTGCTGTTGCGAGGGCCCGAGGCTCAGGCAAGCCTCATGGCAGGCAGTGGCAGCAGCAGAGGTGTGAGGGGGCGTCACCTTCCCCTGATCACAGGGTTGCCTCCCACAGAGGGAGGCCAGAGGCAGCAGCAGCAGCAGCAGCGAGGGGGTAAAGGGGGTAGTGTCTTCCCCTGATCGGCTGATCACCTTCTGTAGAGGGAGGCCCGACTGCTGCTTGAGCCATCAGTAGGACATCCCCTGAGGGCTCCCAGAGTGTGAAAAGGGGCAGGCCGGGCTGAGGGAATTGCCCCCACCCCACAGTGCACGAATTTTGTGCACCGGGCCTCTAGTGTGCTATATTTACAGACCCTTCCAGATCAGAGGTTATAAGGACATAACCAAGGGCCAAGTGTGGGATGACTTCACACACACAAACCCAGTTCCAGGAACCCTTTTGGCTAATAGCCCCACTTGGTTCTGTAATGATTCAGTTAAAGTCACCTGAGCCCAGGGAATACCCCAACTTTGCTCCTTTCCCCCATCTATTCATTCACAGGCACATGTGCGTGAAGATATAATACTTTATTCACTAACATGGGTTGAGGATTTGTAGTGAGGGGGAAGAGGCCACGGTTCCCAAAAATCCTAGTAGAGCAGTGAAGGCAAACCTTTTGAGCTCGGCGTGTCAGCATTTTGAAAAACCCTAACTTAACTCTGGTGCCGTGTCACATATATAAATTTTTTGATCTTTGCAACCATAGTAAAACAAAGACTTATACAGTGGGGCCTTGACTTACAAGTTTAATTCATTCCGTGACGGAGCTTATAACTCAAATTACTCGTATGTCAAATCACTGTGACGTTCGCTGCACCAACTAGCGGTGGGGTATCTGAAGCTGGCTCGTAACCCAAATTTTTTTGAGCTTGCAACTCAAAGCAAAAAATCGGCCGAGAGACTGCTCATATCTCAAAAAAACTCGTTAGTCGGGACACTCATAAGTCAAGGCCCCACTGAATTTTTGATATTTATTTTATATATTTAAATGTCATTTAACAAAGAAAAATCAACCAAAAAAATGAGTTCACGTGTCACCTCTGACACACGTGTCGTAGGTTCGCCATCACTGCAGTAGAGGATTAACTATGTCTCCCAGGTCCCAGGCAGCCAGTTCTGCCATCTCACCCTTTCCCAGACCAGGGTCCCGGAGTCCTTGTCCAGTTAGTCCAGCCCCTGGGGTGGGGGCCCTGGAATGCGCCTCCTCGGCCAGACACTAGCAGCCGCAGGGACAAGGGGGCTCATCTACTCTCACACTCTGGGCAGCGCTCGGTGACAGTGGTGGCCTTAGTGCCAGGGGGCAGCTTGAAGTCTCGGCCGCACACAGCGCAGATATAGAGACGGCGCATCATATGCGAACGACGATGGCGGACGAAGTTTGAGCTGAGGCGGAAGCGCTGGCCGCACTCGGTGCAGGGGTAGGGCCGCTCGCCCGTGTGCGTGCGGGTATGATCTGCCAGGTTGGACCGGTGGCGGAAACAGCGGCCACACACGGTACAGAGATGCGGCTTCTCGCCCGTGTGCACGCGCCGGTGCTTGGCCAGCGCCGAGCTCTGCGCAAAGCGCGTGCCGCAGTCGGCGCAAACATATGGCCGCTCCCCGGTGTGCGTGCGTCGGTGGCGCTCTGAGCGAAGCGGCGCCCGCACTGCGTGCACACGTAGGGCTTCTCGCCCGTGTGGCGCCGCCGGTGTTGCTGCAGGTTGGAGGCGGCCGAAAAGCGCTGGCCGCACTCGGGGCACTCGTAGGGCCGCTCACCGGTGTGCGTGCGGCCGTGTTTGGTCAGCGCCGACTTCTGGGAGAAGCCCCGGCCACACTCGGGGCATTCGAAGGGCCGTTCACCCGTGTGCGTGCGCGAATGCTTAGCTAGCGTGGACCGGCGTGCAAAAGCACGGCCGCAGTCCGGGCACACGTGTGTACGCGCCGGGTCTGCAGAAGGCGCTGCCACCTCCCTCGGGACCTGTGGGGAGAAAGGGGACAAGTCAGTCCTGAACCACAGTCCCGTGAGCAAGAGACCTGGGTCTCTGCAAGCTGTAATCTCAGTTCCGCTTATGGAAAACAGGAAAGCCTCCCTCAGCACTGCTGCGCACATTAAATTAGATACTGCACTAATGTACACAGCACATGCCCAGGGTCATTCTACCTGTTCTTTAATAATTCAACAAGTATTTATTAAGGGCGTGCAAGGTGCCGGACTGTGTTCTAGGCACTGGGGATTCAGTATTATATTTTTTAAATTCCTGCTTATGGGGAAAATGGATGAGTGCTGGTATTGGGTGAATGTTTCAGGTTTAAATAAGGTTAAAAAAAACTATGTAACAAGAGCAAAAAGTAAAGGAAGTGAGAAAGCAGGCTACAGAGGGCACAGCAAGACCCTGAGGCAGGGGTTTTGCCAGTAAAGACCCAGGAATGGCAAGAAAAAGTACATAGGGCCCAATGCATGGAGGGGAGAGTAATGGATGGGGTGCCCTGCAGGGGATCTCTTAGCTTAGAGCCTTGTAATATGAAAGACATGGAAGGTGTCAGAGGAATGATGGCGTAAGGCTGTGTCTTCCTCTCCTCCTGAAATTTCAAAAAGTTAACCATGTATAATTCAACAAAGAAATCCCTGCTCAACACAGACACATGCCTGAGAGACCTGCGCACTGAAACAGCCCACCGGCAATAAACGGGGAGCCAAGAGCAGGAAGTGCAGATGGCCCCCAGGTGCAGCCCTGTAGCCAGGAGCTCAGAGCAAGTGGCAAGCAGTGAGAGAGTGAACAGTCTGAGTCAGCAATGCCTGACAGAGCACAGGATTCTGCCCTGTGCATGTGGCTCGGAGACAGGCAGTGGTGTTTCAAAGAAATGTACCACAGGGCCCTGCCACTGCTTGGACTCCCAAAACCTGCCTCCTGTTGCCCTTGAAGTCAAGTTCAGGAGCGTATTATCTGTAAACCAAAGGCTTGGCTAGGGTGGACCGGCGTGCAAAAGCTACTGCAGTAGAATACGTTTCCCTCTGTGAATAATCCCCAGGAGGGGTGCCGGGACGGGACCCATGGAAGTGAGACACAAACCCTACCCTAAGCAGCACAGTTATACAGTCTTAGGGAAGCCACGGTGGTTCAAGACTGGGGGTTCAGAGGTAAAAATCTTGTGAGTCAGCACCATCTACTGGAAAATAGTAGAAAGACCTCTTCAGAGATAAATGCATAAGCAAAGGATACAGCAAGTACCATGAAGAACCACAGTGATGATGATGACCAAAAAGCAGGCTGGAACACATGGAATTATGTGATATAAATGACAGAGATTTCACCCTAGCTGGTGTGGCTCCATGGATAGAGTGTTGGCCCACAGACTGAAGGGTCCTGGGTTCAATTTCAGTAAAGGGCACACACCTCGGTTGCATGCTCGATCCCCAGCCCCAGTCGGGGTGTATATGGAAGGCAACCAATCGATGTGTCTCTCACATCGATGTTTCCCTCTTTCTGTCTCTCCCCCTTCCTTCTACTCTCTCTAAACATCAATGGAAAAATTTTAAATTTTTTAAAAATAATAAATGACAGATTTCAAGTTTGCAGTCCTGAAAATACTCAATGAGATGCAAAAAAATACTGACAGGCAATTCAGTGCACTTAGAAAACAAATCAATGAACGAGTACTTTACCAAGGAGATTAAAAAAAGAACCAATAAGAAGTCCTGGAAGTGAAGTATGCAATTAAGGAGATTAAGGGTAAACTACTGAGCATAGAAAACAGAACAAATGAGATAGAGGAAAGAACTAGTGATATTAAAGATAGGAATCAAGAAATGGTGCAGAGGGAAGGGAAGAAAAAGACCTGAGAATAAAGAAAAATAAAAGAGCTCTATGAGACCTATCTGATTCCATCAGAAAAAGCAATATTAGAATTACAGGCATTGCAGAGGAGGAAGAGAGGAAGCATGGAATGAAGAGTCTATTAAAACAAATAGTGGATGCGAATTTTCCAAATCTATGGAAAGAACTAGATCCTCGCCCTGGCCGGCTTGGCTCAGTGGATAGAGTGTCAGCCTGTGGACTGAAGGGTCCTGGGTTCGATTCCGGCCAAGGGCACATGCCTGGGTTGCAGGCTCGATCCCCAGTGGGGGTTGTGCAGGAGGCAGCCGATCAATGATTCTCTCTCATCATTGATGTTTCTATCCCTCCTTCTCCTTTCCTCTCTGAAATCAATAAAGAAATATATTTTAAAAAAAGAAAAAAGAATTAGATCCTCGATTCCAACAAGCAAACAGAACACCCGGTTACCTCAATCCAAAGAGGCCTTCTTCAAGGACCTATCACAAATTAATGACAAAGAAAAAAGTTCTCAAAGCAGCCAGGAAAAGAAGGAAGTAACCTACAAAGGAAAACCCATCAGAATCATCCGAACTCTCAGCAGAAACTCTACAAGCCAGAAGAGAGTGGAAGCAAACAGTCAAACTCCTGAAAGAGAGAAATTACCAGCCACAAATAATATATCCAGCAAAATTATCCTTTAAATATTAAGGAGAAATAAAGATGTTCCCAGACATACAGAAGCTGAGGGATTTCATCACCAGAAAACCTCCATTGCAGGAAATACTCAATAGTTATTCTACCTGAAACAAAGAACATAAGGCCATAACACCATGAGTAAGTTCAACAATAAACTTACAGCATAAATAGGGATAATTTGTGACAACAAAAACATAAAAGGGGAGGGGGAAAGGTCTGAACTGGAAAAGGATAATGAAGATCAGATGCACTCAAAAGGGAAAAAACTGCCCAACTGGCGTGGCTCAGTGGTTGAGTGTGGACCTATAAACCAGGAGGGGTCAGTTCTATTCCTGGTCAGGGCACCATCCTGGGTTGTGGGCTCGATCCCCAGTATGGGGTATGCAGGAGGCACCCAATCAATGATTCTCATTATTGATGTTTCTACCTTTCTCTTCCTCTCTCTTCCTTTCTGAAATCAATAAAAATATTTTTTTTAAAGAAAACATAACACTTCTTAATATATACCCACCCAACCAGGGAGCACCGAAATATATAAAACTACTCACAGAACTAAAGGGAGAAATAGACCAAAACACAATCATAATTGGAGACTTTATACTCCATTGACAGCTCTAGACAGATTAACTAAACAGAAAATCAATAAAGAAATATTGGCCTTAAATGAAACACTAGACCAAATGGACATAATTAACATTTACAGAACCTTTCATCACAGAGCATCAGATTATACATTCTCCAGAGCACAGCATTCTCAAAGATTAACCATATATTGGGTCACAAAACTAGCATCAACAAATTCAAGACTGAAAGTTTACCAAGCATGTTCTCTGACCACAATGCCTTGAAATTAGAAATCAAATGCAAAAATGAAGTAAAGAAACCCACAAATACATGCAGATTAAACAACATACTACTAAAAAATGACTGGGTTAAAGAAATAAAAGTTAAGATTAAAAGATATAGAGAATCTAACTGGTTGGCTCAGTGGATAGAGTGTTGGCCTGCAGACCAGAGAGTCCCGGATTCGATTCCAGTCATGTACCTCGGCTGCAGGCTCCTCCCCAGACCAAGCGCTGGTCAGGAGGCTCATGCAGGAGGCAACCAATTGATGTGTTCCTCTCACATTGATATTTTTGTCTTTCCATCTCTTTCACTCTTCCACTCTCTCTAAAAATCAATGGAAAAATATCCCTGTTGAAGATTAAAACAAAAACAAAACAAACAAAAAAACTCCCAAAAAACAAAAGTCCAGGACCAGATGGCTTCACCAGTGAATTCTACCAGACATTCAAAGAAGATTTAAAACCATCCTTCTCAAAACCTGGGAAAGATAACACAAAAAAAGGAAACTACAGACCAATATCTCTGATGAATACAGATGCAAAAATCCTAAACAAAATACTAGCAATCTGAATACAACAGTACATCTGAAAAATAATACATCACGATCAAGTGGGGTTCATTCCAGGGGCACAAGAATGGCTCAACGTACACAATCAACATAATACACCACATCAACAAAAGAATCAAAACCATGTGATTTTACCAATAGATGCAGAAAAAGCATTTAAGATACAACATCCATTTATGATTAAAACACTCAATAATAATAGGAATAGAAAGGAAGTTTCTCAACAAAATAAAGGCCATATATGCCTAGCTGGCAAGGCTCAGTGTTTTAGCATCAACCTATGAACCAGGAAGTCACGGTTCGATTCCCGGTCAGGGCACTTGCCAGGTTGTGGGTTCAATCCAAGGTTTGGGGCTTGCAGGAGGCAACTGATCAATGATTCTCTCTAATCATGATGTTTCTCTCCCCTCCACCTCTCTGAAGTCAATAAAAACATTAAAAACAATAATAAAGGCCATATATGATAAACTCTCAGCTAATATCATACTCAATGGTGAAAAACTGAATGCTTTTCCTCTAAGATCAGGAACAAGACAAGAATGTCCACTCTTACCACTCTTATTCAACATAATGCTGGAAGTCCTAGTCAGAGCAATACGGCAAGAGAAAGAAATAAAGGCATGTAAGTAGGAAAAGAAGTCAAACTGTCACTTTTTGCAGATGACATAATTCTGTATATAAAAAACCCAAAAGACTCCACTAAAAAAACTATTTAGGAACAAATATAGTCAAGTTGCACAATACAAAATCAATGTGCAAAAATGCATTGCCTTCCTGTATAATAATGATAAAACTTCAGAAAAAGGCCCTAGCTGGTTTGGCTCAGTGGCTAGAGCATTGGCCTGCAGACTGAAGGGACCCAGGTTCGATCTGATCAGGGGCACATGCCTGGGTTACGGGCTCGATCCCCAGTGGGGACATGCAGGAGGCAGCCAATCGGTGATTCTTTCTCATCATGGATGTTTCTATCTCTCTCTCCCTCTCCCTTCCTCTTTGAAATCAATCAAAATATATATTTTTTTTAAAAAAATTTTTTTCAGAAAAAGAAATGGAGAAAAAAACAATTCTTTTGCAATTGCAAAAAAAAGAATAAAATATGTAGGAATAAACTTAACAAAGACATGAAAGACCTATATACTGAAAATTACAAACATTATTAAAAGAGATTGAAAAAGACACAACAAGCCGAAACCGGTTTGGCTCAGTGGATAGAGCGTCGGCCTGCGGACTGAGAGGTCCCAGGTTCAATTCCGGTCAAGGGCATGTACCTGGGTTGCGGGCACATCCCCAGTGGGAGATGTGCAGGAGGCGGCTGATCGATGTTTCTCTCCCATCGATGTTTCTAACTCTCTATTCCTCTCCCTTCCTCTCTGTAAAAAATCAATAAAATATATTTTAAAAAAAGAAAGAAAGAAAAAGACACAACAAAATTGAAAAATATCCCATGTTCATGGGTTGGAATAACCAACATAGTTTAAATGGCTATATTACCCAAAGCAATATACAGATTTAATGCAATCCCCATCAAAAGCCCAATGGCATTTTTAAAAGAAAGAGAATGAGAAATCTTCATTTATATAGAATCACAAAAGACCCCAAATAGCCAAAGCAATCCTGAGAAAAAATAAAGAAGCTGGAGGTATCATGCTACCTGACTTCAAATTATACTAGTTATGATAATCAAAACAGCATGGTATTGGCAGAGAAACCGACACACAAATCAATGGAACAGAATAGAGCGCCGCAATAAAACCACATGTATATGGACAGATAATTTTCGACAAAGGAGAAACATATAATGTAGTAAAGATAGTCTCTTCAATAAGTGATGCTGGGAAAACTAGAAAGCTACATGCAAATGAATGAAAGCTGATTTGTCCCCATGCACAAAAATTAATTCAAAATGGATCAAAGACCTAAATATAAGACCCAAAACAATAAATTACATAGAAGAAAATATAGGTACCAAACTTATGGACCTTGGTCGTAGAGAACATTTTATGAACTTGACCACAAAGGCAAGGGAAGTAAAGACAAAAATAAATGGATGGGACTATACCAAACAAAAAACCTCTGCACAGCAAAAGAAACTGACAACAGAACAAAGAGAGAGCCAACCAGATGGGAGGTGATATTTGCAAAGAGTAGTTCCAACAAAGGTTTAATTTCCAAAATATATGAAGAACTAATAAAACTCAAGAACAAACAAACTACCCAACCAGAAAGTGGACAGAGGACCTGAAAATACACTTGTCCCAAGAAGACATATAAACAGCAAACAGACATATGAAAAGACGTTCATCTTCACTGGCAACTAGGGAAATGCAAATCAAAAGTACAGTGAGCTACCACCTTACACCTGTTAAAGTGGCCGTTATCAACAAGTGTTGGAGAGGCTGTGGAAAAAAGGGAGCCCTCATTCACTGCGGGTGGGAATGTAGACTGGAATCATCACTATGAAAAGCAGCCTGGCAATTCCTCACAAAATTAAAAATACAGCTACCATACAACCCAGCAATCCCTCTCCTGGGTACATACCCAAAAAACTCGAAATCATGTATTCACAAAGATATATGCACCCCGATGCTCACTGCAGCATTAGTTACGGTGGCCAAGACATGGAAACAGCCAGTGCCCCGCGACAGAGGACTGGATAGAGAAGATGTGGTCCATACACACCATGGAACACTTCTCAGCCGTAATAAAGCAGGAAATAGTGCCATTTGCAACAACATGGATGGGCCTTGAGAACATTTTGCTAAGTGAAGTAAGACAATCAAAAAGCTAAGAGCCACATGATTTCACTCACATGTGGAATATAAAACTGAAATTCGTGTCGAAACCGGTTTGGCTCAGTGGATAGAGCGTCGGCCTGCGGACTGAAGGGTCCCAGGTTCGATTCCGGTCAAGGGCATGTACCTGGGTTGCGGGCACATCCCCAGTGGGGGATGTGCAGGAGGCGGCTGATCGATGTCTCTCTCTCATCGATGTTTCTGACTCTCTATCTCTCTCCCTTCCTCTCTGTAAAAAATCAATAAAATATATTTAAAAAAAAAAACAAAAAACTGAAATTCGTGAACACAAACAGCAGCGTGTGAGCTACCTGACTGAAGGTGGGAGGAGTAGGGGGTCCTAATATAAGGTGACAGGAGATTTGATTTTCGATGGTGGGTACATGGTGCAATATACAGATCTTGTAACACAGAAACCCACACCAGAAACCTGTATGTTCATGTTGACCAAAGTCACCTCAACCAATCTAATAAATATTAGAAAAGAAGAAAGAGATGGGGAACCACTAGAGGAGATGTTAGAGTCTAAATGGATCAAACAGTAGACGGTACTTCGCAGGGACATGACCAGATGAGACTCACTTTAAAGCCTCCATCAGGATGCTGGGGTAGAAGGCGGCAGCAGGCAGAACAGGAGCCCAGGCAGGAGCCACTGCACTGCAGTCATCTGGCCAGAGAATACAGTGGCTCAGACCCAGGTGACAGGTGAAATCGAAGGAGTGAAGGTGGTGAGAATGGTCGCTTCTGAATATATTTTTGCCATTTCAGACAACAGATTTGATAAATAAGATCAGACATGAGATGTAAGGAAAAGAGGAATCAAAATGACTCCAAGGATTTGAATTTAGCAACTACAGAAGTCGAGCTGCCATCTGCAGACATGAGGATGGTGGGAAGAGCAAGTTGAAAGGTGAAATGTTTCAGGTCCCATCTCCAATTCTTGATCATCTGGAGCTCAGGAGACAGGCCTCGGCTGGAGATGTTAATTGCTAAAATACAACTTGGTACTTTAAAAGAAACTCCCCATAGCTGATTTGGCAGAGAGAACCACGAGCAACAAGATGAGTAGCCAGTGAGATAGGAGAGGATGGCGACTTAGAAGCGAGGCCAGCCCTGACCAGTTTGGCTGTGGCTAGAGCGTCAGCCTGTGGACTGAGGAGTCCCAGGTTCAATTCCGGTCAAGGGCATGTACCTTGGTTGTGGGCACATCCCCAGTAGGGGGCATGCAGAAGGCAGCCAATCGATGTTTCTCTCATGCATGTTTCTAACTCTCTATCCCTCTCCCTTCCTCTCTGTAAAAAATCAATAATATATATATTTTTTAAAAAAGCGAGGCCAAAAACAAACCCAGCCTTTTGAATAAACTTTTAAAATAGAGCACATAGCATTTTTTAAGCTGCGAAGAAGGAGGCCAGGGTAAAACCCAAAAACAATTCTGAGGCCTGAAATGAAAATGAGCCAGTTTCATGAAGCCTGGGCTTCTAGAGATAGAATCAGAAAAAGAAATGTTTCCTAAAAGGCAGGTGAAGGGCACAGGTTGTATTAACAGTGTTGACATTGTATTGTCTTAGTATTTTGTACTAACAGTAGAAGGAAGAGGAATATTGAGGGCATCTTGCTCCCTTCTTAGAAAAGAGAGGGCTCATCCAGGCAAAGTGATGTTGAGTGATGTTGGGCCGAGCAATTAGGTACATTAATTAATGATTAAATGAAATATCTGACACATATTAAGGACAAGACAGTCTTAGCTTCTCCCCACAAAGTAGTTACCATCGTCTTATTTATAGATAAGGAAACTGGTTAAGAGAGGGTAAGTGACAGCTTATGAGTCGTTAAGGGCCTTACTTTCTTTTCTTTTTGCAAATAAAAAAAAGTTTATTGATTTTAAAGAGAGAGGAAGGGAGAGGGAGAGAGACAGACAGTGATGTGAGAGGGTATCGTCGATCGGCTGCCTCATGCACCCCCTGCCGGGAGATGGGACTACACCCATGCAACTGAGACACTGGCCAGGCGAGGATTTTACTTTCTGAAGGTGCAAGAAGGGCAACTTCAAGGCCTTGAAGATCGGAATTCTCGTTTAAACTGCACAAAGAATGACAGTGATACCAACATTACAGTGTAAAGTTTCAACAATGCTATGTGATGTACGTTATTGTAGTAAATCTTCCTGTCACCTGCCTCGAGTCAGTTGGTATTTAGGAAACAGGCTGAGGCAGATTAAATTCCCATAGCCAGTGGCAGTCAGGACCCTCACTTAACTAGCAGGCTACACTGCGCTTCCCTGGCCTCACACAGCCAAGATGGGACAGGGGCTGGACTCCAAGTCCCTGGCACTTTCCAAGAGGAATTCAAAGTTAAAGTACAACCTGATATCGAGAAACTCCCCATAGCTGAGTTGGCACAGTGAGAATTCAAGGTCACACTTTCCAGTCTTGCCCTGGTTTTGACACCTACTGGGTTTACTGCAGCACGGCAGCCATTGTGGAGAGAACTTTTCTTATTATACTACATTTTGTTCTGGCCTTTTGTCTCTGGCACCCATCTTTAAGATGACTAAAGCCTTCCTGGGGGCGTCCTCACGTGGGGTCACTGACTAGAAAAAGGACACTTCACACAGTACTCTTGGCGTCGGCAGCTCCAAGAGAAGGGGCTCTGGATGCCCCAGGAGAAATCTGGGTAAGAGGGGCTGAGACTAACTCATTAAGACCACAGGCAGTCACTCCGTCCCAGGCCCCAGTGTACCCAGGAAGGCGAGGTAGGCTCGGTGAGATAAAAAGTGCCCAACTGGAGCCATGCACACATCACAGGATGCAAGAGGATTCAGTCTTCTGCTGGTGCACTCGTATCTCATTATGATCATTATGTATCTTTTTTCACAGATATTAGAAAAGAGATGCATCACATGAAACCCACAGTTTCATCAGTATTCTTTTTTGGATAAAAATGGATTTAACAAAACTGCTAACCTATCTGAGGAAAAGCATTAAGTAATGAGCACAGCAGGTGAGCGATGAACATGCAAGTAAAGCTGGGCAAATACCAGACTAGGTGGTCAGCCAAGGCCCTTCCATGTGTTAAATTCTACAGCTATTAGATTTAAAAGTTAGAATAAATGGTATTTGCACTATAACAAGAAGGTCCCATGGGGATACAATGTAGTATAGTAATATGATGATCCAAGTCCATGAAGTGATTGCATTTGTGTTCCTGCTTTATGTTTGGTTTGGTTTTAACAGAGCAAAGGTCCCAGTTCCCTCCTCAGTAATAACTACCACCCAGCCAATATGGCTCAGTTGTTGAACATTGACCTATGAACCAGGAGTTCATGGTTCAATACCAGGTCAGGGCACAGGCCTGGGCTGCGGACTCAAACCCCAGTATGGGGCGTGCAGGAGGCAGCCGGTCAATGATGCTGTCATCAGCGATGTTTCTATCTCTCTCCTCTCCCTTCCTCCTGAAATTAATAAAAGTTTATTTTAAAATAACAACTACCATGAATTGAGCTCTCTATGTGCCAGGAACTGTGCTAAGTGCTTCTCACTCACATTCTCATTAAATTCTCACAACCCTTTGGGTTAGGTATCAGGAGCTCCATTTTATAGATAAGAAAATAAGACTCAGAAGGAAAGTGACCACACAGGGCCCTTCAGCCAATCAATGTCCGAACTGGGGTCTGAACTCCAAGTCCCCTCATCCAAAACACCTGTTCTCTTAATCACGCTGCAGTTCTACCTCACTGACAAGTTTGAGGTCACCCCACACAGCTTGTCTCCCTGCCCTGGACCCTTTTCGGAATCCCCCTTCTTTCTGGTAGTACAATCCCTACCCTCTAGCTCAGTGGTTCTCAACCTTGGCTGCACCTTAGAATCACCTGGGAATCTTTTTAAAATCCTGATTTCCAGGCCCCATCCTCTGGAAATTCTCTTTCTTTGTTACCAATGTTGTGGCCCCACCCCATAACAAAGCAACAGAATTCCCGGAGGATGAGGCCCAGAAATCAGGATTTTGGGATGAGGCAAAAATCAAGATTTTAAAAAGATTCCCAGGTGATTCTAATGTGCAGCCGAGGTTGAGAACCACTAGCTCCTTGCTACAGACCAGCCACATCAGCATCACCGGGAACTTGTTAGAGTCTCAAGTTCCACCACAGACCTACTGAATCAAAATCTCCACTTTAACAAGATTCCCAGGTGACTTGTATGCTTGTTAAAATTAAGATTTACTCTAGAAGAGAGAACAACTCCTGGAGAAAGCAGGTGGGAAAGGTGAAGAGGGTTTCACAGGCTGAAGGACCGCACCGGCCGTCTCAGAGGTGAGAAAGGGGCAGGTCTGTTTGAAGCTGGGGCCTGGGATGGGTGTTGGGTCATGAGGTCAGGTGGTATAGAGCTTTGAATGCCAGGCCTAGGAGCCAAGACTCTGTCCTGAGGGAAACAGAAAAACACTCAAAGGTTTAAGCAAAGAGAGAGAGGATCAGATGTGCACAGAGCCCTTTGAGAATATCTTTGTGTTAAGGAGAGGTTGGATTTTGATAGGCAGTGAGAGAATGCTTCAGCGCCTGTGTGCAGCATAATTCAGGCCTGTTCTGGACAACGACTGGCCATGGGACTGGGTGATGACAGCTACGAGATGCAGGATGTCAGCACTGGAAAGAGCTTTGGAGACGACAACCCTCAGAGAAACAGACTCAGGGAGACCACACAGCAAGCTCATGAGCTACCTTGTGGGCAGAGTGCTATGCTAAACGTTGATGGGGTGTGCAGGCAAAGCTGGTAAATGGTGAAGCTGGGGTTTGAACCAATGCTTTTAACTGTTACATGTTCTGTCTAGAGTCTAGCCCTCTGTACGTTTCATGACCAGCCATGCCCAGCCTCCTCCATCCCATCCTTAGCTCTAGCCAGTCCACTCAAGGTTCGAAAATATCCCCAACTTTCTGTCTTGTCTCCACTGCGGTCACTACCTGAGAGCAGGCTGCCAGCCTCACATGGCCTGTTCTCCCCACAACAGCCAGTGAATCTTCTGAACAGAAAACCCCACGTGCCTCCTCTGAGCTGAGGCTTCTGGTGGCACCGTATCACCTCACGCGTATGTAAAATTCCTATGCGGCTTCCAATACCGTAGCTCTCTGGCCCCGTCTCCTCTGAGCCTTTGCTTTTGCCGTTTCCTCCTCCTGGAATGGCCCGCCTCTGCCTCCATTTGCCAAATGCCCCCTGAGCTTTGTCTGTGAACCTTCCCCACTGCCTTGAGCTGTCGGCCCTCAATCCTCTGTCTAGGCCCCCATGTGGGTCTCCCCTTTCACACCAGCCCCGGGATACACCCCAAAAAGGCCTTTGGTAAAAATGAGTTGAAAAATCTCTAGGATGACCTTAAGGCTCTTCCTTAGCCTTAGGAGTACCCTAATTAAGTTAATAGTTTAAGTTTTAAAAATTTGACTCTTGCCGAAACTGGTTTGGCTCAGTGGATAGAGCGTCAGCCTGCGGACTGA
>NW_006285319.1:29978-30914 GCF_000327345.1 Myotis davidii
TGAGTGTGGCTCTTCCACAAAATACCACGTGTGGGCGCGCACGTACAGTGCGATTGAAACTTTGTGGCCCATGCGCAGAAGTCGGTATTTTGTGGAAGAGCCACACTCAAGGGGCCAAAGAGCCTCATGTAGCTCTCGAGCCACAGTTTGCCGACCACTGACCTAGACCAAGGTCCTAAACTTTAGAGGAAGAAGGAATAATCGCAGAATTAATAGTATTTACATAGTGTTTATTATGTAAACAGTTCTCTTTCCATGTGTTAACTCATTTCACCCTCACAACCCTAAGTAGGAGGTGTGGGTATGATTTTCCTTTTATAAATGAGGAACGTGAGGCACAAAGAGGTTAAGAAACTAGCCCAAGGTCATACAGCTGGTAAATGGAGATGAAAGTCCACCCTGAGCTCTGGAGTCTGAGTTCTGAACTTACAGGTGAAATGGGGAGATCAGGAGATCACAGGGCCAGAAGAGGCAGCGTAAGCTAGCATGAGGGGCCAAGGAGGCCTGAGAAAAACAGACCTACAGAGCTATTTTGACTGGGAGCAGAGGCCAAAGCAGCCAGCCCCCTCCCCCTAGGGCCACCACACCCACTAGGGGGCAGCAGAATGTCTTTCCCTGGGAACTGGCTCCCCTGCAGGAAGAAACCAGAGCCTGGGCCCAGAAACCTGGCCCAGCCGGAGTTCTCCAGGTGTGAGCAGGGCTGCACTGGAACTTGTGGCAGTTTGGGGCTTGAAGGGGGAAATCTAACTCCTATGCTGATATTAAAGCTCCTCTCGTTAAACCTTCCTCTCCCTCAGGATAAATCCCAAATGCCCTACCTGGCCTGCCAAACACCCTGAGCTCATCCACGCTTCTCCCCGTGCCCCACTCACTCCCTCTGGGCCACCGAAAGGCCCATTTCTTCTGCCTGGAGTCCCACCCCACCTCACCCCCCAC
>NW_006285319.1:31009-31221 GCF_000327345.1 Myotis davidii
GAGAATATTAAATGCTGCCAAGGTCCGGGGTTTCTGTTGCCTAACCTGGCCCCTCCCCCACCCCGTCTGCATTAGGCTCCCAGCTCCGGGCTTCTCTCCGCGGCGCCTGCTCTCACCACACAGGATAGTAGCTGCAGGGGCAGATCCAGGGCTTCTGCCTGATGGAGGCTGCGCCCGAACCAGGTTAGGGGTCGGGGTGTGGGACACGTACC
>NW_006285320.1:0-262 GCF_000327345.1 Myotis davidii
CGGCCTCCGACCCGCTCCTGCGCCTGCAGACATGGCCACTCCTCCGACCTCCTCTAAGTTCCAGGGCTACCATCCTGACTGCGAGGCCGCCATCAACCAGCAGATAGGCCTGGAGCTCTACGCGGCCTCCGTGTACACCTCCATCGCCGGCTACTTCCAGAGGCCCGACCGGGCCTGGCAGCAGGGCTCCCAGTACTTCCAGAAGCGGGCCCTCAAGAAGAGGGAGCAGGCGGAGCGGCTGGTGTGGCTGCAGAGCCAGCGC
>NW_006285320.1:18915-22216 GCF_000327345.1 Myotis davidii
GATTTTTTTGTCTCTCAAATTATAAAGAAATTGATTATCACGTTTACTGATTTGTGGATATTGTACTGGCCTTGCATCCCTGGAATAAATACCAATTGGTCATGGTGTATGATCTTTCTAATGTATTGCTGGATCTGAGTTTCTAGAATTTTGTTGAGGATTTTAGCCACTATGTTCATCAGGGATATTGTCCTGTAATTCTCTTTCTTTGTACTGTCTTTATTTGGTTTTTGGAATAGGGTAATGCTGGCCTCAAAGAAAGAGCTTGGAAGTATTCCTTCTTTCTGAATTTTGGAATAGTTTGAGGAGGATAGGTGTTCATTCTTTCAATGTTTGGTAAAACTTCTCTGTGAAGGCATCTCGTCCAGAGTGTATTTGCTGGGAGTTTTTTGTTGTTGTTTTTTTTTTTTTTTTTTATGACTGCTTTGAATTCATTGTAGTTATTAGTCTATTCAGGTTTTCTCATTAATTTATCCATGGATGTCAATGGGTATTAAAGTCTCCTACTGTGATTGTGTTGCTGTTGATCTCTCCCTTGATATCTTCCAGAAGTTTTGTTTATGTTTTGGATGCTCCTGTATTGGGTACACATATGTTTACCAGAGTTAAATCCTTTTGTTGTATCAATACCCTTAGTATTATGAAGTGGCTTTCCTTACCTCTAGTTATGACCTTCACTTTGAGGTGTATTTTTCTCAGATATAGGTATTGCTACCACAGGTTATTCTTTTTAATTTCAATTTGCTTGAAGATTTTTTTACAATTTCTTCATGTTCAGTCTGTGTGAGTCGATTGTTCTGAGGTGGGTCTGTTTTAGATAGTATATATATGAGTCATGATTTCTTATCCATTCAGCTACCATGTGTTTTACTTGGGGAATTTAATCCATTTACGTTTAAGGTTATTATTGATAGGTCATAATTTGTTGCCATCTTTATTCTTTGAGCCTGTTTTGCCTTCTCTTTCTCCCTTTCTAGTTCTTTTCTACAACAGCCCCTTTAGCATATCTTGCATAGCTGTATAGGTGGTAATAAACTCCCATAGTTGTTGTTTTTGTTTGTTTGTTTTGTTTTGTTTTTCTTGTCTGTGAATCTCCAAATTTCACCTTAAATTTTGAATGATAGCCTTGCTGTTTAGAGCATTATTCAAATCAGTAGTTTGCTTTGCATCACTTTACATACATCATTCTATTACCTTCTGGCCTGGTGTGTTTCTGTTGAGAAATCAGTTGATAGTGGACATCCCTTTTACGTAACTTTGTCTCTCTCTTGCAGCCTTTAAGATTCTTTGTCTTTTACATTTGTCAATGTAATTACGACCTGTCTTGGTTTGGGTCTTTTTGTGTTCATCTTGCTTGGGACTCTCTGTGCTTCTTGGCTTTGTGTGACTTGTTTTCTTCCCCGAGTCTGGAAAGTTTTCTGTCATTGTTTCTTCAAAAAATGTTTCTAGTCCTTGCTCAGCCACTCTTCTTCTGTCACAACTATTATGCACATGTTGTATTGTTTCCAATTGTCCCAAAGCTCCTGTAGACTCTCTTTCTGTTTTTAATTTTTTTTTTTCAGTTGCTGCTCAACTTGGGCATCTATTTATACTTTGTCTTCTAACATGCTGATTTTGTCCTCAGCTTCTTTTAGTCTATTCTTTAATCCTTCCATTGTGTTCTTTATGGCTGCTGTCATTCTTCATTTACTTTTTTTGTAAAAGTGATTTGATTTTATTTAAGTTAAATTCTTTATTGTTTAAAGTATTTCATATGTCTCCTTTTTCCATGTTGACCTCTCCCCACCTGTGCCCACCTACCAGTACATGCCCTCACCTCCCCTTACAGTTGGTGTCCATTGGTTATTCTCATATGCATGCATACAAGTCCTTTGGTTGATCTCTTATCTCCTCACCCCCTGCTTTCCCTCATAGGTTAGACAGTCTGTTCGAGGCTTCTATAACTCTGTTTCTGTCTTTGTTCATCAGTTCATGTTCATTATATTCCACAAATGAGTGACATCATATGATATTGATCTTTCTCCAATTGACTTATTTCACTTAGCATAATGCTCTCTAGTTCCATCTATGCTGTTGTAAATGGTAAGAATTCCTTCTTTTTTATAGCAGCGTAGAATTCCATTGTGTAGATGGACCACAGTTTTCTAATCCACTCATATGCTGATGGGCCCTTAGGTTGTTTCCAAACCTTAGCTATTATAAATTGTGCTGCTATGGACATAGGGGTACATATATCCTTTCTGATTGGTGTTCTGGTTTCTTGGGATATAGTCCTAGAAGTAGGATTACTGGGTCAAGTGGGAGTTCCATTTTTAACTTTTTGAGGAAATTCCGTACTGTTTTCCACAGTGGCTGCAGCAAATTGCATTCCCACCAGAAGTTAAAGGGGGTTTCTTTTTCTCTGCATCCTCTCTAGCACTTGTCATTCGTTGATGATAGCCAGTCTGACAGGTGTGATGTGGTACCTCATTGTTGTTTTGATTTGCATCTCTCAGATTATTAGTGACTTTGAGCTTGTTTTCATATGTCTCCTGGTCTTCTGTATGTCTGCTTTTGAAAAGTGTCTATTTAGATTTTTTTCCCACTTTTTGATTGGATTGTTTATCTTCCTTTTGTTAAGTTGTATGAGTTACTTATAAATTTTAGAGATTAAACCCTTATCAGAGATAACATTGGCAAATATATTCTCCCATGCAGTGGGCTTTCTTGTTGTTTTGTTGATGGTTTCTTTTACTGTGCAGGAGCTTTTTATTTTGATGTAGTCCCAATTGTTTATTTTCTCCTTAGCCTGCATTGTCCTAGGAGTTGTGTCAGTAAAGATATTGCTACAACAAAAGTCTGCTCTTTTCGTTCCTATGGCTTCTTCTAAGATGTTTATGGTTTCCCATCTTATGTTTAAGTCCTTTAAGCATTTTGAGTTTATTTTTGTGTACACTGTAAGTTGGTGGTCTGTTTTTGTTTGTTTGTTTTTTGCATGTATCTGACCAATTTTCTCAACGCCATTTATTGAAGTGACTGTCTTGACTCCATTGTATGGTCTTACCTCTTTTTTCAAATATTAACTGAGCATAATAGCTTGGGTCAATTTCTGGGTTCCCTGTTCTGCTCCATTGGTCTATATGTCTGTTCTTGTGCCAGTACCAGAAAGTTTTGAGGACAGTGTTTTGTAGTATGGCTTGATATCTGGTATTATGATCCCTCCATCTTTGTTCTTCTTTCTCAAGATTTCTGCAGCAATTCAGGGTCTTTTTTTATTCCAGAGGAATTTTTGGAGAGTCTGCTCTAGATCTGTGAAATATGC
>NW_006285320.1:22946-25118 GCF_000327345.1 Myotis davidii
CTCTCTCATTTTGTTTATATGATGTATCACATTTATTGATTTGCGGATCGTGCACCATCCTTGCATAGCTGGAATAAATCCCACTTGGTCATGGTGTATGATCCTTCTAATGTAATGCTAAATCCAATTTTCTAGAATTTTGTTGAGGACTTTAGCATCTACGTTCATCATGGATATTGGCCTGTTGTTCTCTTTCTTTGTGGTGTCTTTATCTGGTTTTGGAATTATGGTAATGCTGGTTTCATAGAAAGAGCTTTGAAGTGTTCCTTCCCCTTGTTTTTTTTTTTTTTGCAATAGTCTGAGGAGGATAGTTTCTATTTCTTCTTTGAATACTTGGTAGAACTCTCCTGGAAAGCCATCTGGACCAGGGGTTTTTTGTTTGCTGGAAGATTTTTTATTGCTCCTTTAATTTTTTCGGTAGTTTTCGGCCTATTCAGGTTTTTTTTTTATTCTTTTTTGTTTCTTGATTGAGTTTTGGCAGCTTGTATTTTTCTAAGAATGTGTTCATTTCGTCTAGGTTGTCCATTTTGTTGAGAGAGTTGTTCATAGTATTTTTTCATTATCATTTGTATTTCCGTGGGATCAGTTGCTGGAAGCTGGTCCATTCTTGCTGCTTGACACAGTCACTGCAGGGAAGAAACATCTGCACAGCATATGTTTCAAGGGACCTGGCGTATATGGCATACTGTTCTTAATATGTTTGCTCCCCCTCTTAGTGCTATGTGTTTTAAACAAGACCACCTCCCTGAGAACGGTTGTTTCCCCAGGTGAGGATTTTTTCCCTGGAGTTAGGGATTAACAGGACTAAGGAAGAGAATAAATCAGTGAAACCCCCTAGTGTTACAGAAATACCATGTACTACTTATGAAGAACTTGGACTAAGACTGTTGGCAATAAATTTGGGACTTGTTGGGCCCACATCCCCAGGGGTATTCCCACCAGGGAAAGCACGAAAGCCTATACCCCTGGAGACTCATCAACACAGCAGCCCCAGGGAAGGAAAGCAGTGAGGCTGGGAGGACATAACCTTTACTGGGAAGGATAATCTCCTTCAGTTACTTCCTTATAGCTGATCAGTAGAGCAGTAACTTTGGAATAGCCCTTATAATGGAACACAGAGATTAACCTAGACAGGATTAAACTCAACAGAACTAGATTAACAAACACCCTAACATTTGGAATAGAATGGATAGGATAAAAATCAACTGGTATAAATACAGATGTAACAGGACAATAAAGACTGAACCTGGCTGGAGAACCTCGTTATGTTGATCAACTAAATGCTGTCTCCATGTCATTCCTTCTTCTCCGACTCCATCCACACCTTTGGTAACCCCTGGACCTGTTGTGGTTGGACCCCTACAATCGGTTATTACTTCACCTCTTTCATTTCTGATTTTGTTTATTTTGGTCCTATCTCTTTGATTCTTGGTGAGCATGGTTAGAGGTTCATCAATCTTGTTTATCCTTTCAGAGAACCAGCTCTTGGTTTTGTTGATCTTTTGTATTGTTTTTGTTGTTTTTGTTTTGTTTTGTTTTGTTTTTTGGGTTTTTTTTTTTTACTCTATGTCATTTAACTGTGCTCTGATCTTTAGATTTCCTACCTACTGCTAAAGCTGGGCTTTCCTTGTTGCTCTCTTTCTAACTCTTCGGGTTGTAGGGTTAGATAATGTACTACAAGTTTTTCTTGTTTTGTTTTGTTTTTGAGATAGGACTGTAGAGCTATGAACTTTCCTCTCAAGACTGCTTTCGCTGTGTCCCATAGATTTTGGATTGTAGTGTTTTCATTGTCGTTTGTTGCCATGAAGGTTTTTATTTCTTCTTTGATCTCTTTGGTAACCCAATAATTGTTTAATAGCATGTTATTTAGCCTCCAGGTGTTGGATTTATTTTATTGTTTGTATTGTAGTTGATTTCTAGTTTTACGCCATTATGACTTGAGAAGAGGCATGATATGATTTCTATATTTTTAGAATTTGAAGAGACTTTGCCTGTGTCCCAATATGTGGTCTCTTTTTGATAATGACCCATGTGCACTTGAGAAGAATGTATATTCTGTCGCTTTGGCATGAAATGTTCTGAAGATGTCAATTAATTCCATCTGATCTAGTGAGTCATTTAGGATTGATGTTTCTTTGCTGATTTTTTGTTTAGAGTGTTTCTCCAGTGGTG
>NW_006285320.1:26253-27820 GCF_000327345.1 Myotis davidii
CATCTGACCACCCTCCCGCAGTCCCTTCCACCAGCTGGCCCATTGGGACTAGGCAAGATAGCCCCGATCGCTGGCCAGGCCAAGGGACCTCACTCATGCATGAATTCGTGCACTAGGCCTCTAATATTTGACATAAAGCTATTAAATATTATTTGCTTTCTCTTTAGAATGTATTAATTCTGAAATCAATTTTCATTTGGCAAGAATGGCACAGAAAAATCTTTTTGGTTCACTCCTCATTAGTGTGTTTTTATGAGAAACTATATGTTTAGCAAGTTCTCTAGGTACCTTTTTTTAGTGATTATAATCACTGGTTTCCAAGCACTTATCACTGGAGGCACTGATAAAAAAAAAATAGTAGCAAGAGGCATATGGGTAACAATTAGAGTGTAAAACAAAGAGTCCCAGGTGGACCCAGCTGGGGTGGCTCAGTGGTTGAGCATTGAGCTATGAACCAGGGGGTCACGGTTCAATTCTCTGTCAGGGCACATGACCAGATTGTGGACTTGATCTCCAGTGTGGGGTGTGCAGGAGGCAGCTTATCAATGATTCTCTCTCATCATTGGTGTTTCTATCTGTCTATACTTCTCCCTTCCTCTCTGAAATCAATAAAAATATTTTTGAAAAAGCCTAGGTGGCCCTTGCACTCTCGCACCCTTGCGCCCTCATGCAATGCCCTCATGACATCACAAGATGGCTGCCACCACGTTGTCACAAGATGGCCTCCCACATGTCTTCGCAAGATGGCTTCTGCCCAGTCATCACAAGACTGCTGCCACAACATGGCCACCACAAGATGGCTGGCAGGAGAGGCCAGTTGTGGGCAATGAGGCTGGCAGGGGAGGACAGTAAAAGGCAAAAAGGCCAGCAAGATAGGGCAGTTGTGGTCAATCAAGCCAGCAGGAGAGGGCAGTTGTGGCCAACCAGGTCTGGAGGGGAGGGCTGTTAGGGGTGACCAGGCCTGCAGGGAAGGGCAATTAGGGGAGACCAGGCTTACAGGGGTGGGCAGTGGGGGAGACCAGGCCTGCAGGGAAGGGCAATTAGGGGAGACCAGGCTTACAGGGGTGGGCAGTGGGGGAGACCAGGCCTGCAGGGGAGGGCATTTTGGGGTGAGATTAGGACATCAGGGGAGGGCAATTGGGGCCAACCAGTCAGTGGAGGTCCCAGGGGAGGGAAGGTGGGGAAACCAGGCCTAGAGGGGAGGGCAGTTGGAGGCAACCAGTCCAGCAAGGGAGGTCAGTAGGTTGTGATTGGGGCAGTAGGGGAGGGCAGTTGGGGATGATTGGGCCCGCAGGGGAGCAGTTAGGCATCAATCAGGCTTTCAGGGGAGCAGTTAAGGGTGATCAGACTGGCAGGCAGAAGTGGTTTGGCCAATCAGGGAGGCAGGCAAGTGATTAGGAGCTAGCAGTCCTGGTTTGTGAGTGGGATGTCCAACATCCGGTTTAGGCCCGATCCTTCAGTCAGATATTCCCCATGGGGTCCAATGTTGAAAAGGGTGCAGGCCAGGCTCAGGGACAATACCTTCCCACACCCATGCATGAATTTCATGCAAAAGGTGTCTAATTAT
>NW_006285320.1:28788-39648 GCF_000327345.1 Myotis davidii
AGGAGCCCCAACCCCCCTGATGGGCCCTACTCAGTGAGTGACAGGGGGTGGCGCCTCAACCTCCCCATCAACCCTGCCTTGAGTGTGACAGGGGGCGGTGCCCCAACGCCCCAATCGGCCCTACCCTGAGCATGACTGAGGGTGGAATCGCAACCTCCCGATCCACCCTGCTCTGTGCATGAAAGGGGGCGGCGCCCCAAGTCCCCAATCAGCCCTGCTCTGAGCCCGACTGGGGACAGCACGTAGGTATTGGGCCTGCCGTCTGTCCCCCGGGAGGAGGCCTAAGCCAGCAGGTCATAATCTCCAGAGGGGTCCCAGACTGCGAGAGGGCACAGGCCGGGCTGATGGACCCCCCCGTCCCCCCCGAGTGCACAAATTTTTGTTCTGCTTGGCACATATGTTTCCTGTCAGGTAGTCAGCACAGTATTGAAGTTCCCTGCAATCCACTGCTCCTCTGTGTCATAAGAAACAACCCTGTTATCAAGCAGGAGGGATCTCTCTGCTCATGTTGTTTCTTGGCCTGCCTTTAATTGTATTACACAATAGTCAATTTCTGATACAACCCCAGCTTGGCAGTGTTTTGGTATTGATATATGGGGCTAAAAGGCCCCTCTACCCAGGATTTAGTTTTTGCTTTCCCAGCCACACTTAATACTCAATTGGAGGGATGGATTACCCCACAGCAGGTTTCCTGTTCGTTCCTCCCCTCACTGATCCCCAGTTTCCACAAAAACAACTTTCCCCAAAAGGGAAAAGATGGTGCCTGGCAGGAAGGAGGTAAGTGAGAGGAAGTGAGTGAGTGAGGGGATGAAAGGACAATGTGTGGGTGTGTGTGGTGTTTGTGTGAGTGAGTGAGGGACAGTTAATTCTGACAGGAGCAGCAGGGGCTGGCAGAGCAGACTCACATGGGCAGGAGGAGACTACCACCACTGTGGGCACTCCCTGGACTGCAGAACTCAGACATGGAGCTCTCACCATCTTGAAGGGGAGAGCAGCCTCTCCTAGGAACTCATCAGCACCACCACCCAGACAGGACTTGGACACTGTCCACGACCCGGACGCCACTCCATCCAAAATCTTGCTGCCCCACCCACAAACCCACGGACTTGGGGACCTCCACCTCGAAAGGTGCACCACGCCCACAGCAGCAAGTGCAAGGTCCACCCTCTGCAGCAGCAGACCTCCAGACACCACATTCACGCATTTTCAGCATGCAGGCATCTGGGGCACACCACTCCACAGGCAGTTCTTGTGAGCTACTGTGAGCCCTTGCTGGGTGTGACTTTGTACAGACAAGGGCATGCTGCCCCACAGTAGAAATTCTGAATTCCCTTTTCCTGAAGAACTACCCACAGACAACCCAGCTGCACCACTTCAGAGCCAGGGCTCCTCAGAGTGCATCAGAGCTTTGCGCCAGCAAACACACCACCATAGTTGCACATTTCCAACAGGCAGGAACCCTGAGCCAATCTATCCACAGGGCACTCTTGGGAGCTGCTGTGAACCCCCACTGGGTCTGATCTTGGACAAACATGGTTGCACTCCCCCCCGGCAGTAAAAATTCTGATTCTGAATTCACTCATCCTGGATACTTGCCCACAGATGCCTCAATTATGCAGCTTCAGTGCCAGTGCTCTTCAGAGTGCTTCTCCATACTACCCAAAGAAATCTATAGATTCAATGCACTCCCCATAAAATGCCAATGGCATATTTTACAGATCTACAAAGAACTCTCCAAAAATTGATCTGGATAAAAAAAAAAAATACCTGCAGCAATCTTGAAAAAGAAAAACAAACTAGGAGGGATCTCAATACCAAATATCAAGCTGTATTACAAAGCCACTGTTCTCAAAACTGCCTGGTACTGGCATAAGAACAGACATATAGACCAATGGAATATAATAGAGAACCCCGAAATTGACCCAAACCATTATGCTCAATTGATATTTGACAAAGGAGGCAAGAACATACAATGGAGTCAAGACAGTCTCTTCAATAAATGGTGCTGGGAAAGTTTGTCAGACACATTCCAAAAAAATGAAACTAGACCACCAACTTACACCAAAAACAAAAATAAACTCAAAATGGATAAAGGACTTAAATATAAGATTGGAAACCATAAAAATCTAAGAGCAATCCACAGGCAGTAAAATCTCAAACATATGCTAAAGCAATATCTTCACAGACACAGCTCCTAAGGCAATGGAAACTAAAAGAAAAATAAACAAATGGGACTACATCAAAATAAAAATCTTTTGCACAGCAAAAGAAACCATCACAAAACAAGAAAGCCCACTGCATGGGAGAGCATATTTGCCAATGTTATCTCTAATAAGGGATTAATCTCCAACATTTACAGGGAACTCATACAAATTAACAAAAGGAACACAATCTAAACAAAAAATGGGCAATGGACTTGAATAGATACTTTTCGAAAGAAAACAGAAGGAAGGCCAAAAGACATATGAAAACATGCTCAAAGTCACTAGTCATCTTTAGATGCAAATCAAAACGACATATAGGTACCATCTCACACCTGTCAGAATGGCTATCATCAACAAATCAACAAATGACAAGTGCTGGAGAGGATGAGGAGAAAAAGGAACACTAGTGCACCGATGGTGGCAATACAGACTGGTGCAGCCACTGTGGAGAACAGTATGGAGTTTCCTCAAAAAACTAAAAATGGAACTTCTATTTGACCCAGTGATCCCACTTCTAGGAATATATCCCAGGAAACCAGAAACACCAATCAGTGAGGATATATGTATCCCTATGTTCATAGCAGCACAATTTGCAATAGCTAAGATTTGGAATCAGCCTAAGTGGCCATCAGCAGAGGAATGGATTAAAAAACTTTTGCACATATACACAATGGAATACTATGCTGCAGTTAAGAGGAAGGAACTTCTTCCATTTGCAACAGCATGGATGGAGCTGGAGAGCATTATGTTAAGTGAAATAAGTCAGTCAGAGAAAAATAACTCACATGATGTCACTCATTTGTGGATTATAATGAACAACATAAACCAATGAACAAAAACAGATCTAGAGACAAGGAAGCATTGATCAGATGCTCAAACCTCAGAGGGAAGGTAGGGGAAGGTGGGAGTAAGGGGAGAGATCAACCAAAGGACTTGTATGCATGCATATAAGCATAAGCAATTGACGCAGACAACATGGGGTGAAGGTGAGGGCAGGACTGGGTATATTAAGGGACAATGGGGGGATAAGGACACATTTGTAATACCTTAGTCAATACAAAAAAATACATTAAAAAAATCTTTCCCCTGCAGTCTCGGTGAGTGATTTTAATTGTATGATCCTATGAATTGGACATAGCAAGCAAAAGCAAGGAGTTAAAATGACAAAAAGCCGGGGGAAGCATGCCGACTGGTGTCTTTTTCCCCCTGGCACTGTGCAGCCAGTATAGAAATTAAGGCTGCCTATCTAGGCCCAGCGCAGCTGTGGGTTAATATCTAGAGTTTCCTTCTGCTAGCAGCCCTGTGGATCCCCTTCCAGATTTGAGGGCTACCCTGACCCCAATGGTCAAAGATTTTGTGGGGCGTGATCTTCCTCTGAGACTCTAGTCTCCTCTGCATGCATTTCTCCCTCCAGCCTGTACCCCAGATCTCACCTTCCTCTAGGTCAGTGGTTCTCAACCTTGGCTGCACATTAGAATCACCTGTATCGGTGATGGCATATCAAAAAAAAAAAAAAAAAAATAACAAAGAATGAGAATTTCCAGAGGATGAGGCCCAGAAATCAGGATTTTAAAACGATTCCCAGGTGATTCTAATGTGCAGCCAAGGTTGAGAACCACAGCTCTAGGCAATATTTGACTGTTCAGTACACAGATTGCCTCGCCAGCTGTCTTTAATTGATCAATTCCAGGTGGGTGTTCAAATCAGCTGTTCCTTCTATCTGCTCTGTGAGAATGCACAGGGCCCGTCTGCTTATTTGGTGCTCCTTTGTCTCCCACTGGACAGACTTTTTAGGCACCTGAGGTAAGGGAGGCTGGTGTCCCGGTGTTCCTAGGTTCGCAGCTGAGACATTTGTTTTGCCCTTTCCATAATGGTGACCCCTGACCTCTGTGGTGTCCCACCCTAAGCACTCCACCTGGGGATCAGTCATAGAGGGCATCAGTGGTTCTACTACAGTATCTCTTGGTTTACAGATAATATGCTCCTTGACCTGACTCCAAGGGTAATGGGAGGTGAGTTTTGGGAGTCCAAGCTGTGGCAGGGCATTGTCATTCCAATTCTTTCTTTTTTTTTTTCTGAAACACCACCCCCTGTTTAGATAGTGGAGAGCCACATGGCAGAACCTCATGCTCTGACAGATATCAGCTGGCTGTGTCACTGTTCATTCCCTCTTGTCTTGCCCTGCTGGACAGCCCTTCCCCTCTTCCGCAACGCACTGTTTCCTCCTGACTGAAAGAAGCACCGAATACCGCCAGCTTCCTCCCCTCTTCTATCCAAGCCATGAGCTCCCAGCTGTGATACTGTATCCAAGATCCATCTGCACTTTTCTCCCTTCACGTCTCCCTGTTTTCTCCGGTTGCCCACCTTTAGATGTTTCAATGTGCAGGTCTTTCAGGCATGGGTCTGTGTTGAGCAGGGATTTCTTTGTTGAATTATAGTTGGTTAACCTGTTGACATTTCAGGGGGAGAGGCCAAGGGGTTTTCTCAAGCTACCATTCCTCTGAAAGTTAAATCATTAAAAAAATGTTTTTATTTAAATCATAAAAAAACATTTTTTTATTTAACTTTTTATTAAACTTATTGAGGTTGTGCTGGTTAATAAAATTATATAAGTTTCAAGTGTACAATTCTATGATACATCATCTGTATGGTGGACATCGTGTGCCCATCACCTAAAGTCAAATCTTGAATCACCATATGTTTAAACTCTTTTGTTTTTGAAAATAGTTTTAAAAGCTTGACATCTCCATTCTTAACCACTGAGTTATAGTATTCCCTAGCAATATGCCAATCAATCCCAAACTAACCTATTACAGATTTTCAAGTCTTACATTAAAATATTCAATCCATTTTGAGTTTATTTTTTTACATGGTGTAAGAAAGTGGTCTAGTTTTTTTCATGTATTTGTCCAAATTTACCAACACCATTTATTGAATAGACTGTCTTTACCTCATTGTATGTTATTGCCTCCTTTGTCAAATATGAATTGATCATATAAGTATGGGTTTATATTTGGGCCCTCTACTATGTTCTATTGAATATGTGTATGTTCTTACACTTGTTCTAAACTGTTTTGATTACTATAAGTGTGTAGTTTAATTTGATAACAGGCACCATGGTATCTCTAACTTTGTTCTTCTTTGTCAAGATTTCTGGGACTATTTGGGGTCTTTTGTGATTCCATATACATTTTTGGATTATTTGTTTTCCTTTGGTCAAATACACCATTATTTTATAAGAATTTGGTTAAATCTGTAGATTGTTTTGGGTAGTATAGATATTTTAAAGATATTAATTCTTCCTATCTATAAGCACAATTTAGGTTTTTGTTTATAAGTATCTTCTTCAATTTCTTCAGTGTTTTATAGTTTTCTGAGTGTGTATCTGTACCTCCTTGGTTAAATTTATTCTTAGGTTTTGTGAATTTTCTTTTATGCAATTGTAAATTGAATTGTTTTCTTAGTCTTCCTTTCTGATAGTTCATTATTGGAGTATAAAAATGCAACTGATTTCTGAATACTCATTTTGTATCCTACTACTTTTCTGAATGTATCAAATCTAGTAGTTTTTTGACGGAGTTGTTAGGTTTTTTCTAATAGTATATCATGTCATCTGCAAATAATGCCACTTTTATTTATTTATTTTCAATTTGGATGCCTTTTGATTGCTGTGGCTAGAACTTCCAGTACTATGCTGAAAAAGGATGGTAGAAATGGACATTAATGTCTTGTTCCTGTTCTTAATGGAAATGATTTAGTTTTTCCCTGTTGATTTTAAAGTTTAGTGAAGAAAGAGAAGGACAAGATTTGCAGTAATAAATCTTTATTGCTTCATTTGTCCTTTAAATATAGGACAAAGTAATAAAAAATTATTACTGCTTAATTTGTCCTAGCTGTAGATTTTTCATACATGGTCATTATTATGTTGTGGTATATTCCATCTATTTCTAATTTTCTGAGAATTTTCATCATAAATAAGTGATGGATTTTGTCAAATATTCTCTTGCATCTATTGATATGATCATATATGTATCCTTCATTTTTCTTATGTGGTGTATCACATTAATTGATTTGTGTATATTGTAGCAACCTTGTTTCACAGCAATAAATCCCACTTGATCATGGTGGAAGATCTTTTTAATGTAATTCAGTTTGCTAATATTGTGAAGGGTGTTTGCATCTGTGTATATCAGTGGGGATAGCCTATAACATTCTTTCTTCTGTAGTATCTGTATCTGGTTTTAAAAAAGGGTAATGCCCCAGGTTGGCATGGCTCAATGGTTCAGCATTGACCCATAAACCAAGAGGTCATGGTTCAATTCCTGGTCCATCTGCCCAGGTATGGCCTTAATCCCCATTGGGGTCTGTGCAGGAGACAGCTGATCAATGATTCTCTCTCATCACTGATGTTTATATCTCTCCCTCTGCTTTTTTCTCTAAGATCAATAAAACTATAATTTAAAAAATTAGAAAGGATAATTATGGTCTTGTAAATGAGATTGAGAGCCTTCTTTTCTCTTGAATTTTTTGGAACAATTTGAGAAGGATAGGTGTCAATTCTTTTTTGAATCCTTGGTAAAATTCACCTGTGAAATCATTCAGTCCAAGATATTTATTTGGTGGGTTCTTTTTTAATTATTACTGCTTCAATCTCATTAATTATAATCAGTCTGTTCCGATTTTCTACCTTTTTATCCCATTTTGGGAGAGTATATATCTCTGGGTATTAAAACATTTTTTTCAGATTGGCCAATTTGTTGGCATAGAGTTGTTTGTCAACTTTTTTTATAATCTTTTGTATTTATGTGGTGTTAGTTGTTAGTTCTCCTCTTTCATTTCTGATTTTATTTACTTGAGTCCTCTCTATTTCCTTGAAGAATCTGGTTAAAGATTTCTCAATCTTGTTTATCTTTAGAAAAACAATTCTTGGTTTCATTAACTGTTTGTTGGGGTTTTAAACTCTTTTTAAAATCCTCTTTTTGATATTTATTATTTCCTTCCTTCTAGTCATTTTGGGTTTTATTTGTTGTTCTTTTTCTAGCTCCCTTAGGGGTAAGATTCAATTGTTGTTGTTGTTTTTTGAATTTTTTCTTGTTTTTTGATGTTGCACTGCAATGCTATGAATTTTCCGCTTAAGATAATGTTTGCTGTATCCCACAAATTTTGGGTTATTGTAAACCCATGGTCGACATAATAAAGACCATATATGACAAACCCACATTGAAAACATACTCAATGGGGGAAAAACTAAAATTATTTCCCTTAAGATAAGGAACAAGTCAGGGATGTCTGCTTTTAGCACTCTTATTCAACATAGTACTGGAAGTCCTAGCCATAGCAATCATATGAAAAGAAGAAATAAAAGGCATCCAAATTGATAATAAAGAAGTAAACCTCTTATTGTTTACAGTGAGACTCCACCAAAAAAAAGCTATTAGACATGATAAATTAATTCAGTAAAGTAACATGATATAACATTAATTTTAAAAAATCAGACTTGCTGGTGTGGCTCAGTTGGTTGGAGCATAGACCCCAGCACTGAAAGGTTGTGGGTTTAATTCTTGGTCAGGGCACATACCTAGGTTGTGGGTTTGATCCCCTACCCTGATTGGGGCAAGTGCAGGAGGAAGCCAATCAATGTTTCTCTCTCACATCAACATTTCTCTCTCTTCCTCCCCCCTCTCTCTAAAAATCAATGAACATATCTTTGGGTGAGGATTAAAACAAGAAGAAATCAGTGGCATTTTTACACCCAAATATTGAACAATCAGAAATAGAAAACAATAAAACAATCCCATTTATAATTGCACAAAGAATTCTTTCCTACAAATAAATTTAACCAAGGAGGTAAAACGCCAGTACTTGGGAAATTATAAGACAATAAAGAAAGAAATTGAAGGTGATACGAATTCGTGGTAGCATATACTGTGTGCATGAACAGAAAGAAGTAGCATCATTAAAGTCTTTATATTGCTCAAAGTAATCTATAGATTCAACTAAATTCTATTGGACAAAACAAACAAAGAAACAAAATAGAAACAGACTTATAGATACAGAAAAAAAGACTCACAGCTGCCACATAGGAGGTGGGTTAGGGAGCGGGGTGAGAAAGTTGAAGAGATTAAGCAATACAAATTAGTAGCTGTTAAAAATAGCCACTGAAATTGCTGTTTGCAGCATGGGGAATATAGTCAATAATCTATAATAATGAAAGCATAATATGCTAATTACACCAGACATCCAAATGACCTTCCGGACGTCCTTCAGACTAAGCTGCCATGGCGGGGGCCAAGGCAGAGACAGTTATGGGTGATTAGACAGGCGGTGAGCAGTTAGGGGCAATCAGGCAGGCAAGCGAGTGTTTTGGGGTGATCAGGCAAGTATGAAGAGTGGTTAGGGGTGATCAAGCAGGCAGGCAGAAATGGTTAGTGGTGATCAGGCAGGCAGGCTAGCAGTTAGGGGTGATCAGGCAGGCAGCAAAGTGGTTAGGGGTTATTGGGCAGGCAGGTAAGCAGTTAACAGCATCAGGCAGTCAGGAAGAGTGCTTAAGGGTGATAAGGCAGGCAGGCAGAGGGGTTAGGGGTGATCAGGCAGCCAGACAGATTGGTTAGGGGTAATCAGGTAGGCAGGAGAGTGGTTAGGGGTGATCAGGCAAGCAGGCAGGCAGGTGAGCGGTTAGGAGCCAACAGTCCCGGATTGTGAGAGGGATGTCCAACTTCCAGTTTAGACCCGGTCCCATAGGTATTACTGTGAGATCAGGCCTAGACTGGCAATTGGACATCACCCAAGGGGTCCTGGATTGAGAGGGTGCAAGCCAGGCTGAGGGACCTCCCCCCGCTCCTGGCATGAATTTTATGCACCGGGCCTCTAGTATAGAGATAACTGTCTATGGGGTCAGGTGGGTGCTTGGGCATCAGGGATATCACTCTGTAGAGTGCATGGTTGTTGGGTCACATTGCTGTACACCTGAAACTGGTGTGGAATGGTATTGAATTTAAACAGTGATTGAAAAATAAAATTAAAAATTGGGTTGCTGTGTTCCCATTTTCACTTATCTCATGGTATATTTTTATTTCTTCCTCAATCTCATTGTTAACCCACTCATTGTTTAGTTATATGTTATTTAGTCTCAATGTGTTTTTCAGTTTATTTCTGTTAACTGATTTCTAGTTTCCTACCATATGGCCAGAGAAGATGCTTGGTATGATTTCAATCTTCTTACAATGTTTGACTTGTTTTGTATCATAACTTGTTATATATTCTAGAAATGCTTTATATTCACTTCAAAAGAATGTATATTCTGTTGCTTTGGAGTGAAATACTCTGACAATATTAATTAAATATATCTGGATATATCTGGTGTAGTGTGTCTTTTAAGGCTATAATTTCATTGTTGATTTTCTTTCTGGGAGATCTATACTTTAATGTCAGTGAGGTGTTAAATTCCCATACTATGACTATATTACTGTTGATTCTTCCTGTATGTCCATCAAGATTTTTAAAAATATATTTACATTCTCCTATGTTGGGCACATAATGTTTATGAGGGTCATTTCCTCTTGTTGATTGATCCCTTTATTGTTATGTAATGTCATTTTTGTCTCTTATTTAGACTTTGTTTTTAAAGTCTATTTTGTCTGATATAAATGTTGCTACCCAGCTCTTTTTCCATTTTTATTTGCATGTAACCTCTTCATACATCCCTTTACTTTCAATATGTATCTTTAATTCTGATGTGTGTCACTTGTAAACAATATATATGGGTTTCGTTTACTTATCCAAAATACTACCCTATGTCTTTTGAATGGACCATTTAAGCCATTTGTATTTAAGGCAATTATTGACTAGTACATAATTTTTGCCCTTTTTATTCTTTGTGACTATGTTCCTTTATTCTCTTTCTTCTTAAAAAAGTCCCTTTAACATTTATTTTTAGACACTATAGTAATGTATTCCATAACAGTTGCACCATTTTACATTTTCACCAATAGTGCACAAGGGTTTCAATTTTCCCTCAACCTTGTCAACATTTGTTGTTTTCCAGGTGTGCTTTTTTGTAGTGTCCATCAAAATTAGGTGTGACGTGATATCTCATTGTTTATTTTATTTGCATTTCCATAATTATTAGTAATACTAGAGGCCTGGTGCACAAAAATTTGTGCACTCAGGGGGTTCCCTCAGCCCGGCCTGTGCCCTCTTGCAGTCTGGGACCCCTCAGGAGATGTCCAACTGCTGGCTTAGGCTCACTCCCCAGGGGATTGTGCCTAAGCTGGCAGTCAGACATCCCTCTGGCAGCCCGGGAGCCATCGGGGGATGTCCACTTGCCAGCAGGGAGCAGGTCTAAGCTGCAGTTGGACATCCTTAGCGCTACTGAGGAGGCAGGAGAGGCTCCCACCACCACCGCTGTACTGGCAGCCATCAGCCTATCTTGTGGCTGAAAGAGCTCCCTCTGTGGGAACGCACTGACCACCAGGGGACAGCTCCTGCATTGAGCATCTGCCCCGGGTAGTCAGTGTGTGTCGTAGTGACCAGTCAATCCCAGGGGTTCTGCTGTTAGGGTCAATACCCTTTTATTATATAGGATAGAGGCCTGGTACATGGGTGGGGGCCAGCTTGTTTGCCCTGAAGGGTGTCCCGGATCCAGGTGGGGGTCACA
>NW_006285320.1:41923-53518 GCF_000327345.1 Myotis davidii
AGGCGGGGAACGTTTGTTTCCTCCGTCACTGAAGCAAGCGAGCCTCATGTTAGTTTCAAGCTGCCTGGCTGCTGGCCACCATCTTGGCTGGCAGTTAATTTGCATATTGCCCTGATTAGCCAATGGGAAGGGTAGCAGTCGTATGCCAATTACCATGTTTCTCTTTTATTAGATAAGATATATATAATATATAATATATCCTATAATATATAATATATCCTATATAATATTGATGAAACTGCAAGGAGAAATGGATGCATGAGCTATTAAGTTTGAAGAAGTTAACACATCTTTTTCTGTAAATGATAGATAAGCAAGACTGAAAAGTAATAATGATATACTTGGGCCCACCTTGTGTGGCTCAATGGTTGAGCATCTGACCATGAACCAGAAGGTCACAGTTTAATTTCAGGTTTGGCCACATGCCTAGGTTGCAAGTTACTTGAGCTGCTTTAGACTGTTTTTGGCCCTTGCTCTGGACAAAAACCTCTAAAAATGGCATCTCAGTTATCTAAATGTTGTTAGACCACCCCCCCCACCACCCCCCCACACACACACAAAGACTCTGGCCAAAAGTATGTTTAAAAGCCATGGTCACTCCTCATATGCATATTTAGCTAAATGGACTTATCTGACCGAAAATAATTCACAATATCAATGGTCATTATTGGGAAATTTTGAGATTCCCTAATTTCTTTCTCTTAAACCCAATTGAAAAACTATATTACTAAAATTGGCAAAGGTAAAAGGAATTACTATTTTGAGGCTTCAAAATATTACCAGAAATTTGAAGTTGCCTCTTTCTAAAATAAGTTTTAGAATTAACTGACAGTACTAATGTTTTAATTAAAAAGAAGAGGGTTTTGTGATGTTCACCTCTCCTGTCTTTCCCTTCTCCATAAAGTCCTTTTTCTTAGGCCCCAGCTCTGTATCTACCTTGCTCTTTTCCCGTGACTCTACCTCAGTCTCCATGTCCAAAGCCCTTAAGGTCTTCTTCACCAATTCCTTTCCCTCAAGTTCTAACTCCAAGCATATCGGGTCTTCAGCGTCATTGCCTCTGGCTCCAGCTCCACATTCAGTGCCATCCTTTTCAATTTTCTCTCACTCTCTCCTCCTCTGAAGCTACCAGTACTTGTCCCTTTAAAAGGAAGCTCTATGAGCATCTTGATATAGCTCTAGTTTTATATCTTACTGGACTAAAGCTGAATTGCACACCATAGTAAAAGAATTGTCTAAGTAACTAAGGATCATGCTGAGAATTTGATATACAGTTGACCCTTGAACAACATGAGTTTAAAGTGTGCAGGTCTACTTATACACAGATTTTTTTTTTAATAAATATGTACATGAAAATGTATTTTCTCCTTTTTATGATTTTCTTAATAAAGTTTTCTTTGCTATAGCTTATTTCATTGTAAGAATCCAGAGCTAATTGACTCTATATAGTATCAGTAAGCTATTAATAGTCAAGTTTTTAGGGACTCAGCAATTATACATAAATTTTTGACTGTGAGAGGGGTCAGTGTCCCTAACCCCCATGCTGTTGAAGAGTCAACTCTAGTTATTGAAACCTATTTGGGGTTTTCCGATTTGTATCAACTAATTTATATGAGTTAATAATTATATGCTAGTCAGTGAATGCCAAGCTTAGTCATTGGATGAGATGTATGTGATGGAAACGTCCCAAAAGAGATTACAAAGAAAACCTCTAAAATTTAAGAAAATTCTAAAAACTTGCTCAGGAATTCCATTGAGCACTTACAGTAGTTTTTCCAAAGCCTGTTGATTAAAACAAAGTTTAAGCTTGCTCACAAAGTCTGATAAATCTGTTCATTACTATTATAATTTACTTCAGATACTTTTTAAAACTACACTGCTATAAAAAAGAAGGAATTTTTACCATTTGCAACAGCATGGATGGAACTGGAGAGCATTATGCTAAGTGAAATAAGCCAGTCAGAGAAAGATAAATATCACATGACCTCATTCATTTGTGGAATATAATGAATAACATAAATTGATGAACAAAAATAGGTCCAGAGACAGAGAAGCATCAAACAGACTGTCAAACCTCGAAGGGAAGACAGGAGAGGGGGAGGGAGGGCAGTTAAAATTTAAAAAAATTCTGGTCTTCCTTCTGATGTTGACTTCACTCAGGCAGTCTTTAACATTTCATTGTTTAACAGGCTGTACTAATATCTTTCCCTTTTAATTAAAAGGATCAGGATGAAATGGGAAAACATGTCTATTCTAGATTTAGATATTTTGCTTAATAACTTTGCTCATACTCTAGATCAGGGATGGGGAACCTTTTTGCTGACAAGGGTCATTTGGATATTTATAACATCATTTAGGGGTCATACAAAATTATCAACCTAAAAATTAGCCTAAGCTATCTTTGGTCAAACATTTAATTAACGCCCCTATTGCCTTATAAAGCCCGTGGGCCAGACGTTCTTAGATTCTGCCATTATTTCAAATAATCTGGACATTGGAAAAAATGTTGCAAATTAAAGCACTTCAGGCACCACTGTCAGCCTTTGAATCATCCTTCTCAAGATCCTCCTAATTCTCAGTGATGGGACTCAAAGGAAATACAGGGGCTTTTCCCAATTACACATCTTTACTGGCTTGGAGAAATTTTTCTTCAAATTGGAAATTAATCTCTCTCTGTTCTTATTGACACTAAAGCAATAATCTCAGTGCTCAATCCCACTGCTATATAGCAGCCCTAGCCTTGAAGTAATAAAATGGTTCAAAGAGTGGGTATTTCAAACAAACCTCAACAAGTTTCTGTCTCTGAACCTATCCCTTTTTTATTAGGCACTTTAAAGAATTCACACCCTTTTCTCTTTAGTTATTCCACCTTTATTCATTTATTAGGTCAAGATATCCTTGAGAAATATCATGTTGAATTTCTTTCTCCCCAAAGGGAAAATAATCCTAGCATTTGACAATAACTATAAATAAACTATCAGGTCCTTCAGCATATTTTATTTGTCCCATTTCTGATGGCACTATAATTGAATCTGGAAGCATAATTCAGAGTGCATCTCTTAAGATTGAAATAGAGCTGTCAAAACCCCTTCCCAGAATTAATCAATATCTCATATATAAAGAGAACATTTAAGGTACAAAGCCAATAATAGAAGATTATGTAACTCAGAGCTTTATTCCCAAAGCTCCATGTAACACTAGCATTTTACCTGTGGAAAAAAATCAAAGGACTAAGGAAGGGTTTTGCCCAGAACCTCTGAGCAATAAACAAACATTATTATCCCGTGACACCCTGTTGTTTAAAACCTTCATATGTTACTAAGATTTATCTCAACAGGAAGTAAATTTTTTATGTAATTGATTTATGCAGTATATTTTTAATTTTAATTGAATTTATTGAGCTGACATTGGTTAATAAAATTATATAGGTTTCAGGTGTACAATTCTACAATACATCATCTGTATATGTGTGTTTACTACCCAAGTGAAGACTTCTTCCATCATCATTTGTATTTAACATTTGAGTTGGTGAAGCTAGCCAATACCTTTTTTGCCCTCACTTGGAAGGAAAACAATTTACTTAGGGTTTTCCTGAAAGCGCTTTTTATTTCTCACAAATCCTAAAGGCTGATTTCTTTAATTTTTTTATTGATTGATTAAGGTATTACATATGTGTCCTTATCCCCCCATCGCCCCTCACCCCCCACTCATGCCCTCACCTCCTGGTGTCTGTGTCCATTGGTTAGGCTTATATGCATGCATACAAGTCCTTTGGTTGCTCTCTCCCCCTTACACCCACCCTCCCCTACCTTCTCTCTGAGGTTTGATGGTCTGATTGATGCTTCTCTGTCTCTGGATCTGTTTTTGTTCATCAGTTTATGCTGTTCATTATATTCCACTAATGAGTGAGATCATGTGATATGTATCTTTCTCTGACTGGCTTATTTCACTTAGCATAAAGGCTGATTTTAATGATATTACTTTATTTAAAAGTTGTACCTTGTTGAAATATGTGAATGATTTACTTCTTTGCTCTTCCACTGAGGGTCTTCACAGGAAAAAAACATCCACCTGTTTGAACTTTTGCCCTTAAAGAGACATAAAATCTCATTTCAAATGTGATTATAAAGGATGTCCCAAAATGCACTCAAGAAGTAATTTTGATAGAAAACACAGGTTTATAATTAAAAATTGTAAATGTTTTATTGATTCATAAAGTATACAGTATAGGGTTATGTATGGAATAGCATATCAGATAAACGGCCTCCACAGCTTTGCTGGCACATACACACTCTTTTGTTGAAATTTTCCATGACCGTTTGCATAAATGTGGCTGAATTTCAATAAGGCTCATTTTTATCTTGATGGCTTGGTTAATTGACAAAATTGTCACATTTGTGGTTCAGAAAATCCATGAGTGATTGTTGAGAAACAAATGCATCCACAACGTGTCCCAACAGCATTAAATCGCATGATCTGGGCAGCCAATTCTGATCACCAAAATGGGAAATTATACGACCAGGAAATGACTCATGCAGTAATTGAATTGTTTCTCAGGCTGTATGGCATGTGGCACCGTTTTGTTGAAACCACATGTTGTCCACATCCATACCTTGCAATTTAGGAACAAAAAACTGGATTATAATGTTGCAATATCAAGCACCATTAACTGTTACTGCCTAAGCAGCCGCATTTTCAAAGAAGAGTGGTCTGATGATGCCTCCAACCCAAAATCTGAACCAAACAGTGACACATTGTGGATGCATTTGTTTCTCAACAATCACTCATGGATTTTCTGAACCCCAAATGCAATAATTTTGTTGATTAACGAAGCCATCAAGATGAAAATGAGTCTCATCGAAATTCAGCCACATTTATGCAAAATGGTCATGGAAATTTTTAACAAAAGAGTGCATATGTGCCAGCAAAGCCGTGGAGGCCATTTATCCAATATGCTATTTGATACATAACCCTATACTAGATACTTTATGAATCAATACAAAATTTACAACTTTTAATTATAAACCTGTGTTTTCTATCAAAATTACTTCTTGCGTGAATTTTGGGACACCCTATAGTTTGGAAGATGGGACTCAGTTCAGGGAATAGATGTGTGAATGACGACAATACCATGTATTCTCAGCTAAGGGGCTGAAAGCACCCTGGCCAGTATGCTCAGTTAGTTAAGCATTGTCCCAAGCACCAAAGGGTCTCTGGTTTGATTCCCTGGGTTCAGTCCCTGGTGGGAGATCAATTTGATATTTCTCTCTCACATCACTATTTCTCTCTCCTTCCCTCTCTCTTCTTTTCTCCCTCTCAAATCAATAAAATCATATCATTTTAAAGAGGCTGGAAGCAAAATAGGGCTTGAGTGTTTTTACCCGTCCTTTTGCAGGCTGACCACAGCCCCTTCAGGGTGGGGGTCCTTGCTGGGGTGCCTGGCCAGTCTGGGTGAGGGGCTGATGGCTGTTTGCAGGCTGGCCAAGGCCCCCAGTGGGGACCCTTACCCCATGACGGTGTGGCCAGTCTAGGTGAGGGGATGATGGCTGTTTGCAGCTGGTCACACCCCCTTCAGTGTGGGGGTCCCCACTGGGGTGCCTGGCCAGTCTGGGTGAGGGGCTGACGGCTGTTTTCAGGTTGGCGGGTGACTGCAGCTCCCAACCGCTCCTTTTTTTCTTTTTTTTAAAAATTCTGAGCCAGCTTTAGCTCCGAGGCTCCAGCTCTTAGGCCTCCGCTGCTGGAAGCAGGTTTCTGGCCTTTGTTTACTGTCTGTATTTGAAACAATGTTGTCATCCGGCTGGCTGAAGCCCTGCAACTAAAGCAGGTTTCTGGGTTTTTGTTTAGATCCTTCAACTAATCTGTTCTGTTTGGCCAGGTTTACAGCATTTTCATCATTGTGCTGATCACTCTCAATCCTCAGGTTTAGTTGAACATACAAACAACATTATTAAGATTCAATTGGCAAAATTGGTAGAGACCTTCCAAATAACTTGGCCAAAAACGTTGCAGTGGATACTTTCAAATCTCAGATCTACCCTTTAAAAAGCAAGTTTGGGTGCTGGATTTCAAACCAAGGCCTATGTATCTCCAGTTTATGGATTCCTAACTTGTAAATCATAATAATATCCTGAGCACATTCAAATGGTGATTTTGATTATTATTACCAAATAACAACCCAGTGTTACCTGAGATTCTAAAGTTTCAAATTTTGGCAAAATAAAAATGCAGGCATCTCTTTGTTATTTTCACTATTCACAGACATCAATCTTTTTGGCTTTGCACTTTTGAAAGATATGTTTAAAAAATGTAAACCATATTCCTTCTATTGACCATGACCACTTAATTCCAGAAATAAATTACATTTGAAAATATTTACGGTTTGCCCTAGCTGGTTTTGCTCAGTGGATGGCGCATCAGCCTGTGGACTGAGGGGTCCCACTTTCAATTCCGGTCAAGGACACATGCCAGGGTTGCAGACTCAGTCCCCAAGTAGGGGGTGTACAGGAGGCAGCCCATCAATGATTCTTTCTCATCATTAATGTTTCCATCTCTCTCCCTCTCCCTTCCTCTCTGAAATCAATAAAAATATATTTAAGAAATATTTACGGTTTATGATAGAAATTACCACACTTTACATGTCCAACTGGATTTTAAGCTAGAATCATGTATCTAACCACCTAGGAAGAAGTGAAATACTTGATTTTATTCCATACTATGCTTGGCCTTGAAGTCTGTCAGGTTGAAAGTGGATAATACATAATTTGGTACACCCCCAAAAAACAAATTTATATTGTTTTCAGGAATGCTTTGGTTTCTGAGCTTCATATAAAAGTAATTGCACTTTTTAAAACTTTTCAGCTTACTTGAAGGAGTTTTGTACTGAACCTTGAATTTCCTTGGGTGTGGTGGTTTTAAGTGATAAATGTGTTGCCTGGATGCATTTATATTTACCATTTATCTTCTCCCATAAAACCTGAGGAGGGATTTATTTTTCGTCTGATTTATTCATTTCACAATATATACATGTATCAATCAACACATTATACACACAAAGAGAATATGTCCCAACACTTGCTGTATCCACTTGAAAGAAACCACAGAATTCTAAATTCTATATATACTATGTTTTTCTTATATCTATGATAAATTTAAATATCTATGATCAATTTAAATTTATAATTTAGGTATATTAAGAGACGAACAACAACAACTAATAATATAATAGATCAATTACAACAACATACTGTATTAAGAGTTATGTAAATGTGGTAACTTGTTTCAAGGGATTCCTATTAAAGTCTTTATAGGCTCAATGCTTTGTGGTGCAAATTGTGTCAACTGGAACACATTTTTTGTTCATGTCTTTCACTCAGAATTTTAATGCCTTTTTCATCTTAACTAAGCATTATGGCATAACTTTTTCAATTTGAGGTAAAACAACAAAATTAGCATGTATTTCTTTATCCTTCACAATTTTGTGAACAGAAGATTTATTATTACAGTAGATTGGAAAAGGCAGCATCTAAAGCCAAGTTGCTGAGCTGTTTCTTCCTTCTTGGTTACAATAGATCACATTACTCCTCTCACTTTTATTAATAATACAATATTTTAAAACAGTCTAAAGCAGTGGTTCTCAACCTTCCTAATGCTGCTACCCTTTAATACAGTTCCTCATGTTGTGGTGACCCCCAATTTCACTGTTACAAATTGAACATAATCAAAGCATAGTGATTAATCACAAAAACAATATGTAATTATATATGTGTTTTCCAATGGTCTTAGGTGACCCCGTGAAAGGGTCATTCGACCCCCAAAGGGGTCAGGACCCACAGGTTGACAACTGCTGGTAAAGTGAACAGATTTATTAATTTTATAAGTTTGAATGTTCTTTGGGTGAGTTTTTAAATAATTTCTTTGTATATAGGAATATTCCATTATGAACATATAGTTTCAAAAATGTTTTAATTTATTTTTGTTTGTTGAAAACCTTCTTGTTTACTATTTTCCCCACTGCTACAATGCTGTCCACTGTAGACACTTGATACAACTTGAAAACCTAACCCTAGCATTTAGCTTCTTCACTGTTTCCCCTACAAAGGCAAAGCAAGTATTTTGAGAAGTATAAATGACAGTCTTAGTGAGAACCTAAAGATACAATAACATTTTTGTAAAGTGTGCTTTACTAAGGGGATAAACAACCCTAGTCTTGTGTTTTTATTGTTTTGTTTGTTTCTTTCAGTTAGTTTTTCTTTTCTTTTCTTTCTTTTCTTTTTTTTTTTTTCCACTTCAAACTCTTGTTAGGTAGATAAAGTAAACATTCTTAAGGAATTTGGGGAGTGGGCCTAAGCCATCAGTAGGACATCCCCTGAGGGCTCCTGTACTGTGAAAGGGGGCAGGGTGGGCTGAGGAATTCCCCCCCAATGCTCAAATTTCATGCACCGGGCCTCTAGTATTATAATAAGAATTTTAGAAATCTTGCAGTAAATAAATGTGTTTATCTTTAAATCATTACTTTCACAAATCCCTTGAACATAGAACACTTTTTATGTTCTATCATTTAAACAAAAATGATTTGTAGCTGGTATTGATGGAGACTCACAGCAATTATACTCCCATCTTCTTTATTCTATGCTAATAGAAGCTAATTTTATTAGCAAGATAGAAAATTCCAATTACTACCTCCTTTGCCAGTTTTCCTTGCAGCTAAGTTAATTATTGATCAGGTATCTTCTGCATGCCCCATACTGTGGATCGAGCCCACAACCCAGTCATGTGCCCTGACCAGGAATCAAACTGTGACCTCCTGGTTCATAGGTTAACACTCAACCACTAAGCCATGCAGGCTGGGCAGACACCCTCTTTTATTTATTTATTTTTTCAGTCCTCACCAAGGATATTTTTCCATTGATTTTTAGATAGTGGAAAGGAGGGGGAGAGACAGAGAGAAAGAAACATCAATGTGAGCGGTCATAACACACTGTCTTATATGCATTTTGATTATTTACTATCTGCTAGGGGAAAATTTTTTGAAAACTGTTAGTACTTTATAAAAAAAAAAAAAACTAGAAATAACCTTATTAAGATAGATTTAGAAAAATTTATGAAGGCATATAAAACTTATCTCCATAAGCCAGATGAAGAAAATGAAGTGAAGTGAAAAAAATAAATTTGCTTTTTAAACTTTCCATGGGAGAATGTTAGTATAAACCCATTTATTTTAAGAATATAAAGGATGAAGAATTATATTAAATACTCAGGTTCAAAAAGATATCTAATTACTGAATAAAATGATAGATTCATATTCCAGAAATTAAATAATGGTGTCCCTTAAATAAGGGGAATTCTATTGTTCACACTAGATATAAGAAAAAAAAATCTCTAATAAGATCAGAGACAAAAGTAAACATATAAAAACAAATATGTACTAGAATAAAACATGAGTGAATTCTTTTAAAATTGGGCATAGGCAAATAATTTTTATTGTGAGAGTAGGTCAGGGAAATTATTAGTAATTTTGAGAAAACTATTATGCTGGGGGTATTGTAGAATATTATATTTGCTGCTGGAAATGGTGTTATAAGAAAAAAAATTGAGTCCTGTATTGTTGGAAAAGGAAAGCAAAAGGACATGGAAAAATGTGATGGTGAAAATAAGAAAAAATAATAAGAAATAGAACAAAACTGGAAGGAGAGATGAGAAAATTAAATTTCATGTATGAGAATATACTATTTGGAAAACCCTATGTTAAGTATACAGATAATTAACAAACGCAAAAGTCACATTCCCTGCATTTCAACGGCATTAATTTTACTGTAGGTAACCAAAACACAACATATTTTTAAAGACAAACTTGGTAAATATTATGATTGAGATACAAATAATTTAATGAGAATGAGGAAGGGAGAGATTAGACTATTAGAGAAAGAATTCTTAGAAGGTTTGGGGGTTTTGATCAACTATAAGAGTTTCACAGATAGTTATGGACCCAGGGAGAAAGATAAGCTTTCTTTTTTTTTCATTTTATTTTTCAATTATAGTTTATATTCAAGGTATTTTTAAAGCAAAAGTAAAGATACAGGAGTGTAGAGAACATTTTTGGAAATGGCAAGATGGCCATAATGCAAAAAAAGACTATTTTCTAAAAGGAGATGCAGGGTTGAGTTTTGGAGAACGTAAATCTGGAAATGCACATGGCTTATAAATGGATATAACAATATAAAAGGGTAATATGCTAATTAGACCAGGAGTGCTTCTGGACAAAGCCGCGGCAGCTGCGAGGGCCAAGGGCAGTGGCGCAGGAGAGGCAGCTGCACCGAGTGCCCAGGCTGGTCCCACGTGTGCTGCAGGGCGCCTCAGTTCGCAGAGGCGGGGCGCAAATTTAGGACATTTGGACATCCCCAGAGGAGTCCCAGATTGGAGAGGGTGCAGGCCAAGCTGAGGGTCACCGCCCCCCCCGCCCTGTGCACGAATTTTGTACACCAGGCCACTAGTCTATATACATAAAAGTCTAAGCAACCTGGCCGATCTGCCGACTGGCCATCTGTGTGGTAGCTATGATGTGCAATGCCCACCAGGGGGAAGATACTCAATGCAGGAGCTGCTGAGCTGCAATAACTTTGCAGCTGCAGTTCTCTGGTGATGCACCTGGAACCCAATTCTCAGGTGATGCAATCTGGAACCCCTTGCGGCATGTCGGAGAGCCAGTTTGGGCCCAATCCCCACAGGCCAGGCTGAAGGACCGCACCTGTGCATGAATCCGTGCACTGAGCCCTCTAGTAGTGGTAGAATAAATGATGAAAGAATTTAATTAAAAGATTGGAAAGGAGGACAACCAAGATGGCAGCATAGATAAGTGCCGGTACTTGCTTCATCCCACAACCACATGAAAATTACAACTAAACTACAGAACAGCTATCATCCAGAACTGCCAGAAAGCTGGCTGAATGGAAGTACTACAACTAAAGAAGTAAAAAGAAAGCACACTGAGACTGATAGTAGGTACAGAGGCATGAACGGACTGGTCCAGCACCCAGATGTGCCGCTTTTTTAATTGGGAGGTAGATTGCCTCTGTGGAGGCGGCCAGGAGGAGTGAGGGGTCTCAGCCCCACACCAAATGCCCAGCCCAAGGTTCCAGAGATGGTAAAAGAAGTCCCTACAGGCAGTAAGAACTACGGACTATTAAAACCAGTGTAGATTGAGGCTGAGTGACACACAGGCTGCTCGAGACCCAGCTGCTCCTTTTAAAAGGCTGGCACCACAAACTGAATTTACAAAATCCCACTTCCTCTGAGCTCCAGTGTCGGGCAAGGCTCTAGGGACACAGACACATATGGGGAGAAACTAAACTGTCTGGCATTGGGGCAGGAACATGAAGGTAGCTTTCTTCCAGATAAAGGTGCTCACAGTGGTCATTGTTCCCATGCTGGGACCTCCCCAGTTCAGGGTTGACTGGCACCCATTGCTGTTTGCTGTGCCCTGGTGATTCCCTGAGACGCTGCTCCACCCAATTTACAATCCCACCCAAGCTATGTGCAGCAGCTTTTGCATATGAATGACCTGTCTTTGATCAAATAAGCTGAAGCTGGGTCAGAGAAGCC
>NW_006285320.1:53865-61549 GCF_000327345.1 Myotis davidii
CCACTGAAGCTGCCCCATAAGGGTGTCGCCTTCACAGCAGCTCTCCCACTATAGTCACAGCTGGTCCCGACAGCCAAATGGCCTGGAAGTCAATTCCTCCCAGTGACAGCAACAGCAATCAAGGCTCAACTACAACAAAACTGTGCACATAACCCACAAAGGGGTGCACCAACAGTTTCCACCTCAGGTAATTTGGGAGGCTGAGCCACTGGGCCCTATAGGACACCTATTACACAAGGCCACTCTATCAACTCAAGGAGAGTTTGCAGCTACCAAATACATAGAAACAAACACAAGGAAGCAACCAAAATGTGGAGACAACAAAACATGTCACAAATAAAAGAAATGGAAGAAAGCAAACTATTGGATATATAATTCAGAACCACAGTTATAAGGTTACTCAAGCATCTTCTAGAAACCTCTGAGGAACTTTGTGAGACTTTCAAGGATCTTAGTGAGAATGCAAAAAAATAAATAAATAAATAATATACAGGGATTCAACAGTAGCCTATAGGATCCCAAGAATCAAGTCAAAATTTGAAATATGAAGAAGCAAAAAACACCCAACCAGAAGAGCAAAAAGAAAAAAGAAATTTAAAAGTATGAAGATAGTGTAAGGAGCCTCTGGGACAACTTCAACTGTACCAACATCTGAATTATGTGGGTACCAGAAGAAGAGAAAGAGGAAGATATTGAAAACATATTTGAAGACATAATGACAGAAAACTTCCACTACCTGGTGAAAGAAATAAACTTACAAGTCCAGGAAGCACAGAGAACCCCAAACAAGAGGAATCCAAAGATGACCTACATCAAGACACATCATAATTAAAATGCCAAGGTTAAAGAGAATGAGATAATCTTAAAAGCAGCAAGAGAAATTCAGTTAATAAGAAGAATAAAAGCCAAAAAACTATTTAAAAATATGAACAATAAAATGGCAATAAATCCATATCTATCAACAATTGAATCTATAAAAGTTAAAATAAACAAACAAGGAATCTGATGAACAAAATACACTGAGTAAAATTGAAACAGAGGCATGGGAATATAGAATAGGCTGACAAATCTTAGAGGGAAGGGGGTAGTGGGGGCCTAGAAGAGTTTAACCATGCATACTAGAACTTACATGCATACTAGAGACCCAGTGCATGAATACGTGCACAGTAGTTGTCCAGCTGGCCCACCACAATCAGGCCAGGGCAGCCCGGCCAGGGGGAGGGGTCGTGGGAGGTTGGTTGGCCTGCCCCAGCCCGAATCATGGTTGGGGGGCTAATCTGGGCCAGGGCCAGAAGGAGAAAGTGACCTGGAGAAGACCCACTGAGCTGGAGCTCAGCATGGGCCGCAGGCTTCCCAGGGAGGATGGCCTCAGCAAGGAAACAGAAACCACCAGAAGGCTCTGAAAACAGGGCCTGATCTCCCTTTGGCCAGGTGGACTCAGAGCTGGTGTCTCTGTGTGTACATTAGACATGGCCAGGCACTCACCTTTGTCTGTTGATCAAATCCATTGCATCAAAAAAAACGTGTTCCCCTTCTTCTCTTTGGGTCCTTACAACAAATAAAGGCCAATTGGAAGACGCAGGCCCCAGTGGCAGAGCCAGACCTCACAATCACCCAGAATTTAGGCCTAAGACAACTGGGTAGCAATCTCCATGGAACAGAACAAACTGTTTTAGAGTCTTAATTCTCCCCTAAGACATGCCCAGCTGCTCCACTTTAGCCAGGATAGACTGAACTAAGGAACCAAAGACCAAGTTTCCTTTGAGGTGGGATCCTCACAGGAAGCTGCCTTCCCCCCAAACTCGGTGTGCTGTGAGCTGGTCCATTTCTGGTGGTTCTGGGTCCTGGGCTGCTGATAAGGCAGCAGGTCCACAGGGTTTCTCTCTGCCACCTTCCTGGCCTCCTAAGCAGTACCCTCTGACCCTGTGCGAGAGCTGGGATTCAGAGAGCAAAGGAGCTGGCCCATGCCAAGAGGGACCAATAATGGCCAGGCCACTCCCCCCACCCTGCTTCTTAGTCTCTCTCATGTGGATTGAGCCAAAGTCTGCTGCCTGAGACTGGCACCATGTGGGGAGGGTCACAGTGGGGAGAGGGGCACCCTGGCCTGCCAGCCGTGGTTACGATCATCTTGGTGCCCAACTGATTTAATTCGTCCCACAGAGCCTTCATCTCAAGCTGCACGCTTATGCTGGCCACCTTTGAGTTCTTCTTTACTGGTGACATGGCGGCAACTGGTGCAACTGGCCCCGGGGCCCTAAGGCTTGGCAACGGCGCTGATTGTGGCCCCTGTGGCTGATGCATCATAGCAATCTGTTGTTCCAGTCATTCCACCATAATGGTCGCTAGGCTTTTATTATATAAACTAGAGGCCCAGTGCATGAAATTCGTGCACATTAAAATGGAATCAATTAGAGGATATATTTTAATATTGCTATTTGCCCTTTCTCTATAATAGAAGTGTCAGAGATGAAAGAAAAATAGTAAAATGTATATGAAAATCTTCCTCCTGTCAGAGTCTGGGGCACGCCATGGGACCTAGAGTCACGACCCTGCCCACCCGCGTGCACCTTGAAATCATGCGAGACCCAGACCCAGCCGGCCCCACCACCATTGGGCAAGATCCAGACCCGGCCGGGCCCATCCCCTTTTAGCTCCACCAGGTGGGGGGGTGCAGCCTCAGGTTCCCCGGCCCAGCACTGGACAGGGGGCACAGCGTCAGCTCCCCCATTAAGCCCCGCCAGGTGAGGGGCACAGCCTCAGGTCCCCTGTCAAACCCCACTGGGCGGGTGATGCAGCCACTTGTCCCCCAGCCCAGTGCTGGGTGGGGGGCAGAGACTCAGGTCCCACAGCACACCCTCAGGTCCCCTGGCTCAATGCTGGAGTGGGGGAGCAGCCTGAGGTCCCCTGACCCTACACCAGGGGAGCGGGGATGCAGCTTGAGGTCCCCTGGCCTGGTGCGAGGGCCAGGGCATGGCCTGAGGTCCCCTGTCAAGGCCCGCTTGGTGGGGGGCATGGCCTCATGTTCCCCAGCCTGGTGCTGAGGCAGGGGGTGCGGCCTGAGGTCCCCCGGCCCAGTGCTGGGGTAGGGGGCACAGCCTGAGGTCCCCCATCAAGCTCCACTGTGTGGGGGGTATGGACTGAGGTCCCCTATCAAGACCCACTGGGTGGGGGGCTCAGCCTCAGGTCCCTGGGCCCAGTGCCACACAGCCTCAGGTCCCTGCTGATCACTCGTTATGGCTTGTTACGGGAACCCTTCCTCCCACTGTGGGCGCAGTCATCTTGTGATGGCATGATGGAGTGAGGGTCAATTTGCATATTACCTCTTTATTATATAGGATATGCATTACTTATGGACACAGACCATAGGGTAGTGAAGGCTTGGAGCAGGGTGTGGACCAGGTGGAGGGGCTTAAAGCAGGGGAGGAAGGGACATCTGTAATACTCTCAAAAATAAAATTTTTTTTAAAAAAAATAAAGTCAACTGATTAGAAACATTAATCATATGTTCAAAATCCTTTTCAATGCAACATAACACAATCAATACAATGATAACTCATTACATTAATCTCCCACCCATACTGAAGGGGAGAGGATTTAACAAAATGTATACAAAAGGAGGACAATTATCTTAGTGGTCATCTTAAAATTCTGTCTACCACAGTGTGTGATTGTGTGTGTGTGTGTGTTTAAAAGCATAAACAAAGTATGCTCATTTGGGATTGGGAAGTGGCCAAACTATAAGTTACATTTTCATTATTTCTGCTGGTGTTCCAGGTTTTTGTCCAACATTTTGAGCATTTTGTCCAATGTATTTCTTACTCCACTTTTCCTTTTTCCTCATAGAATACCTTTAAATCAGTGCATATACAACATAATGTATCACATAGCAAAACTGCTATAGCACATCTAGTATTACTGTAGTGGCCAGAAAGTGTTAACAAGTAGGGTCTAAATTATATTTAGAGTATCCTATCTAATAATAGACAAAGATGGTAATTGATCGTACTTTCGCTACGCCTCCCATTGGCTAATCAGAGTGATATGCAAATTAACTGCCAACAAAGATGGGGGCTAATTTGCATACTGCAGGCAGTGTGGGACAGTCCGAGCCACAATCCAGGCCCTGTGTGCCACCTAAGCCCCGCCCCCAGCCAGGACCCCCATATGCCGCCTAAGCCCCGCCTCCAGCTGGGACCCCTGTGTGCTCCCTAAGCCCTGCTAAGCCCCACCACCAGCTGGGACCACATGGCGATTGGAGAGCAGAAAGTGCTGCCCACTGGCAGCACCCAGCAGGGCCTGGCCCCCAGGTCGCCATGGTGATCCAGGGATCTGTGAGAGGGAAAGTGCGACCTGTAGGCAGCGCCCAGAAAGGCCTGCTCCTGGGTCACCATGGTGATCCCAGTTTCTTCTAAGCACTTCTTTAGTTGCATATCACACGACCAAAAGGCAGTCGCCAGGTGGGCATGCTCTTGGGTTGCCATGGCAATCTCAGAGCAAGAAAGTGCAGCTTGCAGGCAGCACCCAGGAGGGCCAGCTCCTGGGTCGTGATGGAGATCCCAGAGCTGGAAAGTGCAGCCTGCAGGCATCCCCCAGGTGGGCATGTTCCTGGTTGCCATGGCAACCCCAGAGTAGGAAACTACGGCTGCAGGCAGCCCCCAGTTGGGCTTGTTCTTGGGTCTCCATGGTGATCCGGTGATCCATGAGCAGGAAAGCATGGCCTGCAGGCAGCACCCCACCCTGGCTACAGCTCAAGGGAGAGAACAGCATGCAGTGGAGGCCAGGAGCCTGAGAGATCCACACAGAGGGGCGCCTGCTCCAAGCCTCCTCAGTGTGGCTGGGGGCAGGCCCCCACAAGACACACACACACACACACACACACGGGATGCCTGCTCCGAGTCTCTGCTGCCAGACTGTGGCCGTCAGTAGGACATCCACTGAGGGCTCCTGGACTGTAAGAGGAGCAGGCTGGGCTGAGGGAACCCCACCCCCCAGTGCACAAATTTCATTCACTGGGCCTCTAGTTTTTACATGTTTTTATACATACCTTTCTTACATCTGCATGTGGTTGATAATGATAGCAGTAGATTAAGGGAGAACATTAAATTAATCCAGACCTCAGACCAGCTTAGTAAGGCATTGAGGATATAAGAGGAAATGAAGACAGTCGTGAAGTAGTTGTGAAATCATTAACTATATGTCATAGATGTCTGTGAAATACTAATGGAAGAATCAGAGAATACCTATCTTAATTCTTGGTGACGCTAAATAACTAGGATGATTAACAATGAGTAGACAAGTGTTCTCATGGTTTGAAATTAGACTTAAGTCTATAGATTGTAGAATGTCATATGAATAACATGTTAAGTGGCACTTGTCAACATATAAATGTTATAACTTTAGTTTTGGTATGCTTGAATTTGGTTTCCATCTTCTGAATTTATGAATGTGTCTTCTTATTTAAAATATGTGCAAAACTAAATACAAAAGTATTGCAATTTCATTTGCTATGCTGCATGCTTAATTTAATGTGATGTTGTGCTATTTAAAACATATATTGTCTCTTGATTTTTAAATAGATTTGTAATAGTCATGTTTCTGGGGTTTGACAAAATAACAGAGTTGAAATGATAGAATATTCTCATATTATCTATTCATTATACAGAGAGAGAGAAAACTGGTTATCTCATAATATAATCAATTTTGTGCAAAATTTTACACCAGCTGACCTTTAATTAGTGTGAAGATATTGTATCCATATTATATTTGTTCATTTGTCTTACTGAACAGTAGATGTTTGGAGGAAGTTTAAACGTTTTTTTTTTTGTCCCAATCCCTGTGATATGACAAGATTAATGAGATAAAATTCCCATTTGGAGTTTCCTACCAATCAATAAGCAGATGGGCAATAGTAGATGTCAAACAAGACAGAAGGAGATGCTTAAGAAGAAAAAAAAATAGAGAAATCTTATTTAAAGCTACAGTCAACATTTTCTATACCTTTCTTTTACATCAGATGTCCTTTCTATTATTGAGTGCTATGCATCTTCAGCATAAGATTCTTGTTCCAAGTGGAGAGTACAGTATATATGTACTCACAACCATTAAAATGAATAAGGTAAGCTATTAAATTTCTAGTGCTTCACTCTTTTACTAAAGATCAGATACATATTAATGTGTAGCATAATACACACAATTATTTATTAGATTCTTACATATCAAAATGAGTATTTGTAGGTTACAGCAGTTGATATTTCATCTACAATATACTTGCACATTAGGTAAACAAGCTGAAATAGACTGCAACTTGCATTAACATATGTCATAGATATTAATCTTTTTCATACTTTCATCAACGCATAAAAAGAAATCCAGCCCTAGATGAATTGGCTCAGTGGATAGAGCATTGGTCTGTGGACTGAAGGGTCCAGGGTTTGATTCCAGTCAAGGGCATGTGCCTGAATTGTTGGCTTGATCCCCAGTAAGGGGCATGCAGGAGACAACTGATTGATGATTGTCTTTCATCATTGATGTTTCTATCTATCTCTCCCTCTCCCTTCCTCTCCGAAATCAATAAAAATATAATAAAGAAATCCAAACTTTTTTCAACTTCTTCAATATTAAATTATTGCATATTGTGCACATCTTGCAGAATGTAGACTTATTTGCAAAGCTTTTTATCCTTACTTTACCCCTGAAGCCATGTTCCACAAAATCTTTTTCTCTTCAGCATTATTTAATAACTGACACATAAAAAGAAAGAAAGGACTATTTTCTGCATTCTGTCAGTAAATATTACCTGTAGTAAAAGCATGAAATATGATCTTAGGGCTTGGGCAAATCATAGCCAATTTTAAAATGTCTTTATAATAGCCCAAGGGAGAGTAGCAAATTTGATTACATTCTTTTATTTTAAATATTTATCCATGTACATTGTGAACTCTTTCAAAAGTTTAAATTGAACAAATTATAGTGTTTCATAGATAAGAAGTAAAGGGGGAGTCAAAGAAATTAAAGTCACTAGAATTTTCTAGTTATGATTATAATTTACATACAGTTTCTGCTCGGTACCATAGATATGGTAATTACTCTAAAAGCAGACTGGCAGGTGGGGTAAGCCACCGAGTTCATTTGACAAAAAGCTTTGAAGTTAAATGTGTCATCCTTGCTCCTCTCTGTCATTAGAATTTCCTACGTGCCATACAAGAGTACAGTTCTACTTCTTTCAGTATAAAGACACCCAAGAAATTAGTTTTCATGTCATACAGAGACTTTCATTTGTATCTATCTATCTATCTATCTATCTATCTATCTATCTATCTACATAGCGGTCAGATTATTATGACCACCTGACGTTTGTAGGCAAATTAGCTATAATTTCATGCTGAAGTTGCTAGAGGGCCAGACCATTATAAATAGGGAAGCAGGTTGTTTACCACAACAGAAGTGATTTTTTTCTGAAGATATGGGTAAACAATGTGATTTAACAGCCTTGGGATGATTGTTGGTGCTTGGAGCCATGGAGCTAGTATCAACAAAGCAGCCAAAGGCCTGTTCAAACATCTTTGCTGTCTGCAGTTACCAAGATAAACGTCTCCAATTCACACAGGAACACAAGGATTGGACAGTTGAGCACTGGAAAAAAGTCATGTGGTCCGATTAATCACGTTTCCAGTGGCATCATGCA
>NW_006285320.1:61615-65842 GCF_000327345.1 Myotis davidii
TACGAAGTTAAGAGTCATCAGGCAGCTGGTTCCACAACCATCAAATCTCACAGAACTGGACAGTGCTATTCATGAGTGCTATTCATTGTCAGATTCCTCGCATCACCTTTCAACATCTCATGGAGGCAATGCCAACAAGAATCGCCACAGTATTGAAGGCAAAAGGTGGACCAATGAAGTACTGCTGGGATGTTCATAATAATCTGGCCACTCAGTGTGTATGTGTGTGTGTGTGTGTATAATCTCTTGTGAGGAATGAGAAAATTATGTTGTCTATATTTATATACTTGCCCCAATGTCTACTTTTATAATAAAATAGGAATGAGTTGGTTCTATAGCATCTATTCATTTTAAAAAATAGAGACAATGATAAATATATTCCAGAAGGAAAAGATCTATTGGATTATCTACTCCTGTTATGCCCATATTTCAAGACCCCCCAAAGATCCACCAGGGAGCACCGAATCCGATGCAAAAGCAGAGAGTCTTTTATTCAAGCTCGCTTGGTCCTCCCCCCCCCTCCCCGCCTCCATTACTGGATGCAAGAGAGAGCCCTGAGTCCCAAGAGAACAAAGACTTTATAGGGCTTGGGGTCGGGGGGTGGGGGCACACTCTGACTACTGATTTGGCCGATTCTGGTTGGTTGAGTGAAGGCCGGGGGCTAGTGATGCAAGGGCAGGGTGCAGCTAGGGTCTGGTTACACAAAGACACAGGGGGTGGGGGTGGCTAGCATACTTTTGGACTTGGGCTAGTTTCCCCCGCTTTTCCATTGGCCGAGATAAGGGCAGGCCGAGTAACTGATATATTCTGCGGCTTTTTCTTGGAAGAGGGGTTAAGGACACAGCTCTCAGTCCTTTTCTGTCCTTTCAACTCCATCTTCCTGTTTTTGCATTATTGATCACTGCTATATAGTTCCTGGCTCCTTTATAGGTTTATTTGCAATGTCTCATAGAGAATGTTCTTCTATAATAGTGCTATTCAACTGTTGGTCTTTCTATACTACAAAAGAGATTTTTACATGGCAAAGTTGTCTGTTCCTGATAGTTACCTTCCACCTTTTCCACATGACCTACTCGACACACATATAAACAGTATTCTTAGCAAATTTTTAAAAATAAAAATGACAAGTTTTATTTTGCTTCTAGAATTATTGCCACTTGTGGAATTAGAAAGAGGAGACATACAGTTATTATGAAATTTTGAATTTTTATTATCTAAGATGTTTTTTAAAGGATATTTGTATTTTTGCTTGATAATGATACCGAATTTTTGGACTGGAACCCGGATTCTTTGTCGGCCAGAATTGAAGAATGAATCCACGGACAGAAAGTGGTATAGCAAAGGGGGAGATTTATTGGAGAACAAGTACAGACTCCCATGTAGGGAGGGGGAAGAGTCCCACAGAATGGACTCCCATGTGGGGGTGGGGGAAAGGGTCCCACTGAGTTCTTTTTCCCCATGCTTACAAAGGCTGCAGTTCCTGTGTCCTGATATCCCTTCTAATTGGTCAATATTCCCCTTTGAATTGGTTACTATAGTGATTCCTATGGCCCTCCTCCTTCATAGTCCTTCCATTTCTCTGGGCTTTTTTCTTTTCCATCTGAATGAAGGTCTTCCTTCTCTTTATTTTGTAAATATAGACCTTTCCTGGCTACTTCCAGTTCCCTTGTCTTATGTAAATGCCACTGTTGCTGCTCCCTTGTCTTATGGAGATGTAACTATACCTGGCTTCCTTGTGCTATGGAAATGTACCTTCTCCCAGTCTGCAGCCCTGTGCTTTTCCGTGGACGCAATTCTAAAAAATCCTAAACCTGCCTATGTTACCCCAAAATTCCTGCTTCAATAATTTATCTTCAAGTAAGACATCAGACAGGTAAATCAGCTTTTTAATTCAACATTAAAGTTCATAGAGTAGACGTTACTTATTTGGAATAAATTGATAAAATGTACTTGAATTTTGATATACATACTTATAGTTTTCTTCTGTAAAATTAAGTCATATATTATTTTACACACAAGATTGGTTTAGTCAGCATTGAACAGTTTATGTAATACTGGTAAAAATAATGACATGTCTATTAAAAAAAATTCTTATAACATTTCAAAGAGACATTGCTAGAAACTAATACTGCATTTGTAACCAACATTGTATTTGCTCTGCTCAGAATAGAACTATAGCAGTATATTCCCAAGTTAGTGTTAGGTTAGGTGGCTCAGGAGGCGGCAAAGGAAATAAAGAGTGTTGATCAGAAAAAGAAGGAAGGAAGGAAAGTTTATTCTGCATCCCCAGGAGACCCTCGTACCCCTACCCCCAAGGACAGGGCACATGGATTCACGCCAACAGGGAGGGGGGCGCTTTTTTTATACTGCTGTTGGGTGAGGGGTGGGGACATGAGCTGAGGTATTCAGTTGAGGAAGTTTCAGCTGCAGGGAGTCATCCAGGTATTCAGGAATGAGTCAGTATCTGTGTGGGGGTCGTCGTGGATTCAGGGAGAAGCGTGTATCTGTGTCTGGCATGCTGATCTGTTAGACATGTCAGGGGGAGTTCATTATCTCATCACATGTCTGCATGTATCCGATTCTGGGCTCTCTCCGACCTAACAGTTAGAAGTATACTTACATACTTTTAACCCATCCATATTTTGTCTTTTTATTTTTTATTTTTCTGTTGCATAGAATAATCATGGTTTAGTTTATTTTTAATTGAATTGTTAATGTAAAAACCATTGAAAACTGTAAAGAATTTTTGTGAGTTTATTTGAGCCAAACTGTCGACATATGCTGGGAAGCAGAACCTCAACGAATTGAGATAGTGCTCCGGAGAATGGCGGGGTTACATTTGTATTTATACCTTTCAATCAAAGGAGGAACATAGGTGGGTTACATGAAATTCATTGGAGACAGACTAAGGAGGAGGGATAAAGCAAAGCAGGGAAACCCCTGGGACTGGATAAAAAGTAAAATGACAGACTCCTCAGGGGCTCCATAAAAAGGGAAGTCACAAGTTACCCAGACATCCCAAGGACATGTTATTATAGATGCAAAAAGACAGATAGGCTCAGTTACGGTAAAGGTGGACCTTGTCAGTGAAGATACTGGCCTAGGACGAAACTGCCCACTATAACTGCTTTTAGTTAAAGTTTAATTTCAGACCATCCTTTGTGGTTACTTTAGGTCTCCGAATTTGCAAAACTGCTATGCAGGCCTCCCCTGAGCTTGTCAGGTCAGCATGTGGCCCCATTCGTCCACAGAATTTATTGGGGTCAACTTGGTTAACTGTTTTTTTCACCAACTATGGCCTGTGGGCCAAATTCAACCTATTACCTGTACTTATAAAGTTTTATTGAGACACAACTGTCTGGTATTCGCTGGCACCCTGCCTCGGGGGCGAAAGGACCCCCTCCCTCTCTTGGGCCAGTGAGAAGCTGACCTGTCCACACTGATGTCTGAAAACCACCCCACCCCGGTGGAAAATTCCTGCCGGACAATCGGCTCTGGACAATGACCAAACCGCAGGACAGACCGCAGGTTTCACCTGACCCTGGAAAGCCCCAACTGCCACCAGTTTCGGCCAGCAACAATTGCCTCAGAAAAATATAAAACCTTGCCCCTGCCCAGGTTTGGCGCGGCTTCTCCTGCTCCCCTCTCTGAGACGGTGAACCCGCCCGTGTGCTCCCAATAAAGCCTGTTTAATCTGGTCTCTGTTTGGACTCACGGGTTTTCCTTGCGGCAGCGTAAAACCTAAGAGTGAACACGCTTACACAGGTTTGTGTGTGGACTTCAGTTTTCCTGGCTACGTACCTGCAAGCAGAATTGCTGGCTTATTTGGTAACTGTATTTAATGTCTGTAGAACTGCCCAATGGCTGCCCCAAGTTGCCGTGCCGAGAGAACTCCTCTGCCCTCAGAGGGCCACTGTCCAGTCTCTTTGGGGACAAAGGAGACGTCCTTGGTCCTCTTCAGACCCCAACCCAGAACCAGGACTCTGTACCAATCGGTGGGATGCCTCCCTTGGTGCTTTGTCTCTAATCTCGGGGAGCGGGAAAACCCCTCAACTATGGGGGTCTCAGAGTCCAGGCCAGATCCTAAGACAGAATACAAGCCCTCACGAATGCGAAGGTTGGAGAACTGTACCTAGTCCTCAGCCCAGAGGCTCTCTCAACCGGCTCTTATGCTAAAACACCCATGTCTGCAAGTAAACAGCCCCAGCCTACACATACATGCATGAA